>NW_015540909.1:13359-19523 GCF_001515605.1 Sinocyclocheilus anshuiensis
CTGCGCCCTGGAACACCGGCAGGGTTGGCAGAACGATCTCCCGAGGGCACTGGGGGGAGACGGGCACCGTGTAATGCGGTGTGAACCTCTCTGCCCCAGAAGGGCCTGCCCTCGCTAGTCCTATACTGAAATAGTCAGGACCGTTTGGTCGAGGACCTCTTCGCCTGAAGGACGGTCCGCAGATCCGGCTTAGGCTTCAAAGCCCCCGACCCAGAGCGTTGCTTCTGCTTCCGGTCCTGACGCAGGGGGAGCGCGGGCGGCAACGCTCTGTTTCTGAGCCTCCCTATATGAGGAGCTGGTACGCGGAGCAGCCCCCAGAGCTGAGACGCAGTGAGGGAGGAACCGCTGAAACGCCGCCGCCTGTTTACGAACCTCCTGGTACCTGTCGACGACGGAATCGACGGCGTCGCCGAACAGGCCAGAAGGCGCAAGCGGGGCGTCGAGGAGGAAGACCCTGTCTTTCTCTTTCATGTCAGACAGGGTCAACCACAAATGCCTCTCTGCTGCCACCATAGCTGCCATGGACCGCCCAATGGCTCGGGCGGTCTCGTTGGTGGCGCGGAGAGAGAGATCAGCGGTTTGGGTGAATAAGGGCAAAATGCACAAGATGCAGTACTTTCAGTGACCTGTAATAGGCAGTATCACGTCTTTTGTAGCAGAAATAAACTGCTGCAGAAAAAGCTAGGTCCATGCAAAATGTAATGTGTAACTGCAACACTCATTTCAAATGTAGTGGAGTAAAGAGTACAGATACTCATTCAAAAATGTAGTGAAGTAGAGAGTAAAAGTTGCTAATATCTTTGATACTCAGTACAACTACAAAGTATCCAAAAAGATACTCAAGTATAGTAACTAATTACATTTACTCCAACACTTTACACCTCTGATGTTAGCCAGCAACCAAACAACTCTTTAAGGCATTGTTTTAGCAAACCCGCATTTGTTCTGGTTCTATTCTGGTATGTAGCACCCGCTTTTCACATTCAAATCAATAAAGTAAAATGGATGGCATGGCAAGGGCTCTAGTAAAGAGGTCATTAAAATACTGCTTACCAGGTACTTCTTCAGCTCCTTGTAATTTGTGATGATGCCGTTGTGGATGACAACAAATTCTGGAGAGAAACATACAGAGATGGATGAATAAATTCAAAATTAATTCATGAATGAGAATTTGGGTGAAAACACATAACAAAAAATACAAATTATACAGGGCTCTCCAATGCCATTCCTAGAGGGCTTGCTGAAAATGTAGGAAGTTCTAACCTGTCTCAACCTGATAATCCTGAAGACCTTGATTAGCTGGTTTAGGTGTGTTTCATTGTAATGTAAAAAATTGTAATTGTGAAACCCTGCAAGAAAGCCCTCCACTTAAATCATCACAAATGCCAAAATTAGAAAGGTATCTGAGACAAAGCATGTTATGCATTCTTGTACACATGTACTACAATGTAACAGTATAGCAGGTTGGGTCGCATTTCACTTTATGACTTTCTCAACTGCAAAAATTGCTGTTTGTCATATCTAACATGTATCATAGTTGATACACAACAATTGCTGATGCTTTCACAAGCTGTTCGCGGATTTAGGCCTACATGCTTTCTATTTCAAAATGAAACAGGCTTGAAGAATGTCTATTTGACTGTTAAACTTTGTGTGGTGTAGTCATTTTATATAGGTGATATTATACAAAGCTATTTGTCCTCACTGAAAGCACAATAGTGGTAAAAACGTGTAGACACACCCACATTTTCCTCATGATCTTAAAGACCTACAGGCTTATAATTTAATGCTGTGCAAAAGTGTAATACACACCATTTTATAGTGCAGAATGTACTGCAGAAAAATATAAATTGTGCCTATTTAAGAAAATTGTGCCTTTTTTTTCATAAACAAATTGGAAAAAGCAGTAAATGTGTTCAGCATACAAGTGAAATCATTCAATAATACTGGAAAAGCATCCCAGGATGCACCTAATAAAGTTGGCTGAGAGAATTTCCAGACTGTTCAGAGCTTTGGGTAAAGGGTTGTGGCTTTTAAGAAGATAAAAAATAAAACCGATTTGGTTAAAGGGGTCATATGATGCGATTTCAATTTTTCCTTTCTCTTTGGAGTGTTACAAGCTCTTGGTGCATAAAGAAGATCTGTAAAGTTGCAAAGACTAAAGTCTCAAATCCAAAGAGATATTCTTTAAAAGTTAAGAGTCAGCCACGCCTACCTAAAACGGCTTGTTCTAACACGCCCCAACATACCTACGTCGCTCTGTGGGAAGATTTGCATAACACCGCCCAAATGTTCACGCAAAGAAAGAAGGCGTAACTTTTATTCTCACTGTAGTATTGTTGCCGCCGCCATATCCTGAAGACGCTGTGTGCTTCGTTGTGAAAGCTAAACTACTTTGTTTGGTCTTCAAAAAGAGGACGATATCCGCTTCGTCATGCCTAGAGAGGATCCGTGCTGGTCGCTGAGGGAATACAACAGTACGGTGAGGGGTGTAACATTTCCGTCTCACGCTTGAGGTATTTGGCCAATCACAACGCACTGGATAGCTGGCCAATCACAGCACACCTCGCTTTTTCAGACCGATGAGCTTTGTAAAAATCGACGCGTTTCAAAAAGGCGGGGCATAGAGGAGAAACAATAATGTACAGTATGTGGAAAATAATGTGTTTTTTTTACTTTAAACCGCATAAACACATTTCATTACACCAAATACACAAAATAATGTTCTTTTTAGCAGCATCATATGACCCCTTTAATCATTTTTTTAATATAATGCCCTCATTTAAAATAATAGTGGAGAGTAGACAGAAAGCAAAGTGGGAGAGAGAAAGAGACGGACGGGATCAGAAAGGATCATGAGCCAGGATCCGAACTCAGGTCAGGAGCGCTGCCCGAAAAGCTATTGGATTATTAATAAATCATTAGGGTTGTCCAAAATTTTGACAATTATGTTGAATCATGAAGAATAATTTCCTTTTACCTGTTCCTGTGTACAAAGGGCTGTATTATTTTACAGTGGGGTCAAAAAGTCTGAGACTACAATAAAAATGTGCTTTTCAAAATGAATTTAAAAAGATTAAAATAAAAGTTCAAAAGTACAATTTTGCAACTTATAAGTCAGTCACTAATCAAATGTAGCTAACTATGTAATGCTGCTTTGTACAGATGCTCTTTGAATCATTCTGAAATCCAGCTGGATAACAATCATCAGGCAAAATATTAAAAAATTAAAAATAAAAATAAAACTTTCGAACTGAACTGACTTTAAAGGAGAAAGCTGATCCAAAATCAGTAGCACACCAAACTGTGTGGCGAGAGGAACCTCCTGCTGTCTGTTTCTACCCCCTACTTAGGTGTTTATTTTCAGAGGCGAACTTTCACATCTGAACCGTCATTCACAGCATTATGGCCTTCGCTAGCTTTTCATTTACAAACACAACCTAATGGCTTTAAAGCCTGTGTCGGCTACCCAGTCCTGCCTTTTCTGGACAAAGAGCTCATAAACTGACGGCAACCCCAGCTGGTTTACTAATGACCGGATATAAACCAGATGACCATCATAAGGTCAGTTAATTTGTGTTGTCTACCATGTCGCTTTATGTTTTACCATTGTTCTTGTCAGATCGGTGAGGGTGGCTGTTGAGAGGACTGGGCTCTCCATGCGTGGCCCAGCGAGTGTGTGCAATGCCAAAGTGTGTGTCCAGTTCTGCCTCGAAATCGATGGAGTTGTTCTCTGATAATACAAATCAGAGAGAATTAATCATTAAAGAAACACTTTAAAGAAAAAAGAAAGAAGATTGATAATGAAGTGGGATAACATACTGTAGATCTCTTCATCGAGAGCTTTCACCTTCCCTGTCTTCTTATAGAGGCTGATACTAGCAGTATGATCTTTACCTGAGCCATCTACTGCAACACCTGACCAAAAAACACAATTTTCAGCGAAGAACAGCATCATACTCGGTCACTGTTTCTTTATCTCTATTTAAAACTCTTGATAAACAGGATGAGGGCTCAGCATGCAAAAAACAAGATTAACGGCACAATAATCCCCTTCACACAAGTATCGACTGACTGCTTCAGCTACATTAGTGGAAGAACTGACACTCCAGGCCCACTGTGCTGCCAAAATCTAAGAAACGAGGCCACTGTTCACGTCTTGAGCCGTATCTGTTACCTGCGGAACACAGTGACATTACCCTCACAGAGGTGGGAGTGGCAGTCTTACCTGCAGAGTCATAACCCCTGTACTCCAGCCTTTGAAGTCCATTTATGAGGGTCTGAAAGATATCCCTCCTCGTCTGTGGCACTCTGTAATTCAGGTAGGCGAAAATTCCTGCCGGGTACAAGGTAACAAGGCTTGGAGAGTGCAGTATACGAATCGTTTATGAAGACACAAGGTTTTTAAAGTGACCCAGTTAACATCCCAAGAAAAGGTTTACAGACTGAATGTCAAAAACTCTAAGCATATCAATCACATGAAGACATTAAATACAATAAAACAGAGTGAAGGATTCAGATAACCCTATTAACTAAAGGATGGAAAACATTGATAGACAGACTAGATACAGACTAAACCAGATAGATAGATAGATAGATAGAACTTTGCTATTATAAACTTCGGCTTAGGTCATATTAAATAATAATAATACAATAACAGTAAATATTGTGCTAATGTGCTCATTATAAATCTTTTTTTTGTTATTAATCACCACAATAGTCGCAGTAAGAGATTGCTTAATTACTTAGAGGCCAGGGAGTTTATTATAATTCTCTGGGTGACAGACAAAGTGATAGAGTTCATTTAACATTTGGAATCAGCCACGTCGCCAGATGAAAGTGGTGGATCCAGATTGTATTTAAGATGTGTCTTAAAACGCTGAGTGTGCTGCTAAATGTCGCGCTACAAACCGGATCTGTCACTCACTTCATCTGTCACGACTCCAGTGAATGATGACCAGACCAACCAAATATTTACGCTGGCATGGCATCTGACTATAATTCACGTTCACACACACAGGGACAGATAGTTTAATACATGCCATAACAATATTAAGTATGATTGTTATGACAGTATGAGAAATAGGATACCTTATCAAAGCGATTCATTTACAGTATTCCTATTTCTGTAAAGAAATAATAATAACAAGCTGAACTTACCACACATCGTTCAAGTGTTTCCTTTCAAGCTGAAGAGGTTTTGAAGGGTCTGGTGGTGAAGCGGAGCGGAGCAAGTCGCAATATGATCCAAAGACTTCGAGGAGGAATTACAAACAGCCGCCTGGATTTATAATTTAGAACCTGCTCCACCTCTGGTTACCAAGGCAACGTCAGCCCCGCCCACCGCTGGCTGATTGAGAGGACTGTGACTTTAATTTCATGCTTGATACTAAGGATTCCTGTTTTTGGTCATGTTTTATGTTTATAAAACTAGTTTTCCTTATATGTTATTACAGACTCTTGACTGTGTAAATACGCCAGACACAGGCTGTGTGCTGTGTCACAGAGAGAAAATTTGTTTATCCAAATTGTGTCTTTAAAATGGAGGAACGAAGCAAAGATTTTAAAAATGGTTGTTTTATTAGTAACAACCTTAAGTAAGTATTTAATATAATATAACATATGTATATGCTATATAAATGAATAAATGAGTAAAACAATAGATATGAACACATATTTACACTCCTATGTAAATGAGGACAAACCACACGCTTCTATTGTTTTTGAATAGAGCTAATTATAGATATTACAAACTTCCCATAAATGCTATACATTCCAGTGTGACAACTAGTCTCACTTGCCCATATACTGTAGCCTGAATGCTATATAGCCAAAAGTAAGTGGACACCACACCCATATGTGTTTGTTAAGCACTTAATTTAAAAACCACCGGCATTAATGGTTGCGTTGCTGCTCCTTAAAAGTTAATGTGAAGAAATATATATATATATATATATATATATATATATATATACAGACTCCAAGGTTTTGAATGGTAGAGTGTATAATGTTACAAAAGCTTTTTATTTCAGATAAATGTTGATCTTTGGATCTTTCTATTCATCAAAGAATCCTGAAAAAAAAAAATGTATTCAACTGTTTTAAATATTGATAATCAGCAAATCAGCATATTAGAATGATTTCTGAAGGATCATGTGACACTG
>NW_015540909.1:19720-25527 GCF_001515605.1 Sinocyclocheilus anshuiensis
TTTAAAAATATTTTCAAATAGAAAGCAGTTATTTTAAATAGTAAAAATATTTCACAATATTACTGCTTTTGCTGTACTTTGGATCAAAAAATGCAGGCTTGGTGAGAAGAAGAGACTTTAAAAAAAAAAAAGAATAATCTTACTGTTCAAAAACTTTTGACTGGTAGTGTAAGTTTATAGTTTTAACAAGATGTTTTTTGACCTTATAAAAATAGTTTTGTTATTAGGATATACAAAAATATTTTATAGCAGGAAACTTTTCTATACAATTGTGTTTAACCTAAGCATGAAGTATAGAAATAATCAAATTGTGTATTAAAAAATAATGTGCATTAAAAAATGTAAATGTTGCACAGGTAAAAATAAGATAAATACATGTGGGAATGAATAAATATATTTAAAAAAATGAATGAATGCATAAATAAGCTTAAAAATAAATAAATTAATTAATTGAATATAAAAATAAATGAAATCATAAATAAAAGTTAGAATAAAAATAAATACAGAAAATAATAATTGAAGAAAAAATGTAATAAAAATTATTTCAGGATAAAATTATTACAAGTGAATTGTATTTGTTTAATCAAATCATTTATTCCTTTATTTATTTTTCTATTACATGAAATATTACAAAAAATGGTTTTAAGTCAGTTATTTCTATCTTTTGCTGTAGTGTGTCAGTGTAAAATATGGTCCCCTAAACGTCCCGAGAACGTCCTGAATGTTCTGTGAAGGTCCTCCAAATAACGTCCCCCAACCCTTTAAAGAACTCGACATCGTGACCGTCTCAGAACGTTCTGGGGACGTAACTAGGCAACGTCCTTGACACCAGCGGGGATGTTCTGAGAATGTTTTGGGAACGTCAGATTTTCAAGTAAAATATGGTCCCCTAAACGTCCCGAGAACGTCCTGAATGTTCTGTGAAGGTCCTCCAAATAACGTCCCCCAACCCTTTAAAGAACTCGACATCGTGACCGTCTCAGAACGTTCTGGGGACGTAACTAGGCAACATCCTTGACACCAGCGGCGACGTTCTGAGGACGTTCGGGGAACGTAAAATTTCTACCGGCGTAAGGACATTGTTACAATACTACATGTGACAACATGTTGAATAAAGTTGTTGTTTTTGTTTTCTTTGTGCACAAAAAGTATTATTGTAGCTTCATAACATTGCAGTTGAAGCACTGATGACATATGAACTATTTTAACGATGTCCTTACTACATTTCTGGGTCTTGAATGTGGTAGTTCCATTGCGGTCTATGCAGGGTCAGAAAGCTCTTGGATTTCATCAAAAAAATATCGTAGTGTTCCAAAGATAAATGCCTTTCAGGTTTGGAACAACATGAGAGTGCGTAATTAATGACAGAGCTGTTGAACTATCCCTTTAAGTGCATTTACGTACTTTCATAATGTGCACTTTGTAATATCAAATGAAACTTACTAGTAGGGCTGTGCAAAAAAATCGAATGCGATTTTCATGCGCATCTCGTCAGTAAAGCCACTCCTGTGATTAAAAGTAAATTTCCAGCATGTGCAATCAGATGGAGTGGCATTTACTACACAGAGCCGTAGTTCACAGACAAGCTACACAAAATAGTGTTAAAAATCACAGGCAATTGCCAATTTTGAACGCGATTTTGAGTAGCTTGTCAGTGAACTAAGGCTCTGTGTAGTAAATGCCGCTCCATCTGAAAGCACGTGCTGGAGATTTACTACTAATCACAGGAGCGCCTTTACTGAGGAGATGTGCATGAAAATCGCATTCGATTTTTTGCACAGCCCTACTTACTAGTATAAACTTAGTTAGAAGTTGTCACGGCGCATGTGGAGAGATGAGGCGAGGACTCAAATTAAAGGAAGAAAGGGTTATTTAATAATAAAATGAAACAAAAACTACCCCGAGGGGAAGACACACAGGCAGGGACAACAATACAGGCAGAGCATACTTGACGACAAACAACAGATCAGCACAGGACTGCAGACAACTGGAGAATAAATAGGGAGACAAACGAGGAGGGTAACGAAGGAAACACAGGTGGAGCAACTTAAACAATAATGAAGTAACAAGATGGGCGGGGTCAGACAATAGACAGGAGAGAGCACATGGCACCAAACAAACACAACACAAGCCATGTGCTCACAGAAAAACACAGTGTCATCTGGTGGCCATCCTGGGCACACCAGCTGAAGACTGTGACAGAAGTACACTTATTTTGATGTGTTGAGTAACGTACTAAAGCACATGTACAGTACTTATAAAATAATTGTACTGTTATTCAATATTACATTGCAAGTAGATTTTAAATGTACTTAATCATCTTTACAAAGGTGAGATTACAAACATTTAAATACATGGCTATTTCAATAGGAATTACATTAAATTTAAGTTTACCATAAATTGTCAGTATATTTGACATGAAATTACATACAAAAATGTAGCCATGTCCTAGTTAATGGGTCAAAAAAGCACTCTAAAATTCTGCTATTTGCATTTAAAATAAATTTAAACCATAGTCATTTTATTATAATAATTTTATAATAATTTATATTTCATTGCAATTAACATACAATTGAGATTCTGAAAACAGTAAATTCAGTTCACCCATAGATTAACTTTATCATCATTTACTCACCCTCATGTTGTTCCAAACCTGTATGACATTCTTTCTTCTGCATAAAAAAAGAAGATATTTTGAGAAAAAAAAAATCCTCCATATAATGGGCGTCAATTGTAACCAGACCTGTTTGGTACTCAAAATTCTTCAAAATATCTTATTTTCTTTACTTTTACAGAAGAACGATTTGGAACGAAATGAGGGTAAGTAAAAGCATAATTGTCATATATGAGTAAACTATCCATTTAAGTATAATCTTTTATATTTTTTTTTATTTGTAACATTTTTATAAGAGTACTAATGTAAGTGATGAGGTCTACCTCAAAATCAGCACTTAATCCCAAAGCACAATTCATCCCAAAAGTGTTCAGTGCAGGCCGGTCAAGATTTTTTTTTACACCAGATTTAGTAAATCATGTGGCTCGTTTGTTCAAGGGGACATTGTCATGCTACTATAGAAAACAACCCTGTTGTCACAAATGAGTAAGCACAGAGTTTTTTAGAATGTCAAGATATGCCACAGCATTAAGATTTCACTGTAACTGAGCATTATTAGGTAATTGAATAGTGTTAATTAGGAATGCATGTGAATGGACATGTATATTTTTTGTGCAATTAACATAATTTTTCTCTTGAATTTTAGAAGACATTTTTTACCAGTAAGTGCACTGGAAAATAAAGTTGCGATTTTGGGATGGAGGCAAATGATAATCATTTGGTTATTAAAGTTATGCCGGCCCCTATAGTGCTAAAATACATTTGAAACTTTTTTTTTTTGGACTAAGTGAAGTCTATTAGGACCCTATAGAGAATCTCCATTTCAGTGTTTATGTTTCCAATTTTTAACTATTGGTCCTGTTGCAGCTACAATACTGTGAAGTTTCTCTTGTCTAGACATCTGTGTCGCATTAGGTAGAAAAAGACTTGGGCCCTGTGTGGTCCCCCTGCGGGGGGCTATTGTGAAGAGCTGTGGATCCTCCCCACCACAGTGACTCTCAGGGACCTCAAAAATAATTTACTCAAACTATAGAACACTCTTAGAAATAAAGGTGCTTCACGATGCCATAGAAGAACCCTTTTGTCTAAATGGTTCCATAAAAAACCTTCAATATCTGAAGAACCTTTCTGTTTCACAAAAGGTTCTTTGTGGCGAAAGAAGGTTCTTCAGATTATAAAAAGGTAAGAAAGAGATGGTTCTTTAAAGAACCTTTGACTGAATGGTTCTTTGTGGAACCAAAAATGGTTCTTCGATGGCATCGCTGTGAAGAACCTTTAAAGCACTTTTATTTTTAAGAGTGAAGGTGAGAAGAACTGAGGTGAGATGATACTGTATCAGAAACGGAATGATTCACAGATTTCAATCTTTTGGATTCAGGCCAGATATGATTCAGGTATTACAAAGATTGAATGAGGCAAGATCAGGTAAACTGATAAACTACCAAGAAAAAGTATGTGGACACTCCTTATAAATAATGGGTTTGGACTGTCAACTTAATTCCAGTGAAAACAAATCCTAATGCTACATCATACAATGCCGTTCTAGGGAATTATGGGCTTCTGACATCCGAGTTTGAAGTGGAGTTTTGATCTTTTCTGTTCCAGCACAAAAATGTCCCTGTGCCAAAAACGAGATCCATATAGATCTTAACCCCATTTTTTTATTATTTTTTTGGATGAATTGAAACCAGACCTCACTGATCTTTACATCCATGTTCTAACATTTAGAAGGAGAGTGGAAGCTGTAAGGACAAACTTAACTCATGTTTGTGCTTATTGATATCTACATAATTTAGACTATAAGCTGTATCATTCAAGATGATGTCAAAATGTCCACTGTAAAATGATTCATAAACGGAAGGAGGAAGGACTGTTTTGAAACAGTTGTAAATTAAAAACAGATGTATTTAAGTAACAATAGATATTTCTTTCTCACTTAAAAAAAAAAAGGTTTACTGTTTCATATATCTCTACGCTGCATCAGAATCTAATAATTTATCAAATCTACAGATAAATAAACCAAAAATATGTGGTGTGAATTACAGTAAATGCTATAATTGCATACATGCTGTCAGAGCTGCCCAATATCATGAGTGGGCAGTCAGTGACCACTAAAAGGGTGGTACGGGTGACAAACAGTCACACCCTCAAACAATTATTTAACAAAGCAGCTGTTAGTGCAGCTCTAGTGGTTGTGTTGCAATTGCTTTTACATTTTAGCACTCAGCTCACTCTTTTCAGTTTGTTTCTAATCTCACTATCTTATTTTACTGTTTATTATCTCATATACTGGCACCAGTTCAGTAAGAGTAAATACAAAGGAATACATTAAATGGTCAATAGTTTTTAAAAGCATTGATTAACTTTATATAATGTCAGATCAGTAGTTCACGGACATTCATATGTGAAATTAATTAATATGTCAAATGAATAAAAGTTTTAATTTACAAATCTGTTAAGCTTTATATAATGTTTTCAACTTAGGCTACATAGTGAAGAACTATTTTGCAGCACTACCATTAAATAACCAAGAAAATCCTAAAATCCAAATAAATTTTTGGAGAAAAAGAGTTACTAATGTTCCATGGCACATTCAAACCCTGGGTGAGTTCGCTTTTTCCATCACTTCAAACCTTTGAGGTTGTGCAAAGCAGCACAGCGGTTGAGCTTATTCAGACTTTATAGTCCAGCCAAACAGACATGTATATAATATAATATAATATAATATAATATAATATAATATAATATAATATAATATAATATAATATAATATAATATAATATAATATAATATAATATAATATAATATAATATAATATAATATAATATAATATAATATAATATAATATAATATAATATAATATAATATAATATAATATAATATAATATAATATAATATAATATAATATAATATAATATAATATAATATAATATAATATAATATAATATAATATAATATAATGTTCATTCATTCATTCAGGAAAGAAAAGTTAAACACACAAAAACAAGAACATATTGATCAGTCATTTGACTGACTTTGGATCCTGCTCATTAATAATATACATTTTGTTTATTCTTAACAAATAAAAAACAGAGTAAATGATTGATGTCAGAAAGCTCTGTTAGCTTGTTCTGCCTCAGCACACCCAGCGACAACATAGACATTATGAATTATTAAAGTTAATGAATGGTTT
>NW_015540909.1:27335-37009 GCF_001515605.1 Sinocyclocheilus anshuiensis
ATATAATATAATATAATATAATATAATATAATATAATATAATATAATATAATATAATGTTCATTCATTCATTCAGGAAAGAAAAGTTAAACACACAAAAACAAGAACATATTGATCAGTCATTTGACTGACTTTGGATCCTGCTCATTAATAATATACATTTTGTTTATTCTTAACAAATAAAAAACAGAGTAAATGATTGATGTCAGAAAGCTCTGTTAGCTTGTTCTGCCTCAGCACACCCAGCGACAACATAGACATTATGAATTATTAAAGTTAATGAATGTTTTTATACATGACAAATGTTAAACGGTATTTTATTCATTCCATAATTAAATAAAGCTAAAACCCAAATGTTTTCTAGACATATAAGAAGTCCCTGAGACATTTGCATGATTAATTATTATTAAACATTTCGAATGAATATTTAACTTCCATGAAATGGACACTTCATGTTTATAAACCACTTTAATGTAGGAGTCTCTAGAAGATGTACATGTAAAATTAAACAATTTCATAAATCTCTGACTACTATTTCTGCACTTTAATACCTAGAAAAATACATCATAATTCACAAACATAATTAAGCATTAATGCACAGAGATTTCCTCTTTGGTTGTTCATTTATAGCTAGATTGTAAAGTCATTCAATGGAGTTTTTCCCCACTCTATGTATTTCCTGAACACGGCCATGGATTTAATAGTTGACTGCTCACAAACTTGGATTGGCATCATTATTTCATTTGACTGCTGCAGTGCAAACGACTGAATCAAGAGCTGTGGTACAGGACCACTGGGTTTGGGTTTGGATTTGACTTTTCTTGTTCACTGCCAATCATACTGATAGGCTCAATGCTGAGAGCGTCTGCCACGTGACATCGGAATGTACGTCAAGAGATTTAACTTCACAAGATCCTCTCATTAATGCATATTATGATTTCGCCCTTCTGCTGCAAGTCACCTCTAATTATAGCACACACTGAGCGCTCATTAAATTACTATTAGTCCCATTTTTCCACAAGTCGATCAGGTTGATTATCAAAGGGGGTGCTCACGAAAGCAAACGTGAATTCATGCAAACTGAGGAAAACATTTGGAAATATGTAACTAGAAAATTAAAGGGGGCATAACACACACAGTTTCACCCAATCTCATGTTAATCTTGAGTACCTATAGAGTAGTACTGTATCCTCCATATCTCCAAAAAAAGTATTTAGTTTTATCATATTTATAAAAGAAAGATACAGCTTTACGATTCTCTCTGGAAAAAGCCGAGCTCCTGGAGGCGCGCCGTGGGCGGAGCTAAAGAGTGACGAGCACTTGGGCGCCGAATGCCAACAAAACAGACATTTGATGCCGTTTAACTTACTGTCTGCAGTTCTGAATCATGACCATGATATTTTATAGCTGGGACCGCTCCATCTTTCAGTATCAAACGATGTGCAAATCCAGCGTCAAACTGGGCCTTGTTTATAAAACGTTCGTCAACAAATACACTTGTGAAACTCCGTTGCTGCTCCGGAAAAACAAACTGTATCCGCTGTCTACATAACGCTGGGTTTTTTAGGAAGCTGAACAATGTTATCTTTCCCTTACAACCAAAAACACACTTCTTTGGATTGGAGACATTCTTCCCGAGCAAGTCCCGTGCAGCGCTGCCGCCGGATGAAGCGCGTTGATGGGCGCGATCTCGCTCTTGCTCTGGTTGATGCGTGCGCGGGCGCGGGCGCGTTCTTCCGGGAGAAATGCCCATATAAGGAGTTCCACCCTCGTTTACGTCATTAAGAGCCACGATCGAAAATAACTCTCCGAAACTTGTACGAACCCGGAAGTAAGATTTTTGGCACAGAAATACTCTGTCATACCTCCAAATTGTTTTTTGAAACTTTGTCCATGCTTAGCATGAGAATCCAACTCTTTAACAGTGTAAACAACTCTGAATGCATGAAACAGCATTGTACCTCCCCTTTAAGCTGTAAGATACCCCTAATAAAAGCTCACTTCCTTGTGCAAAAGGATAAACCTGATAGCAGAAAAACATCTTATAAAACATAATTAGCATAGATGACCAAACCCAAAACCTGCAGCTTTTGTTTTCATTGTTCAAATACTAACTGAATGTACTGAGGCATTGAGTCTCAAATTATTCCCAGCTAAGGGAGCACATGTATTTTACTAGTAGTTTATTGTGGAGGAAATTGTAGAGGATAATCCTAGATTAAATGCATTTTACTTTTACTTTTAATTCACATTTTGAAATATATTTGTCTTCTTCAAAAAATATATATTACAAGTTATTTATACTAATATATATTTTACTATATTTTACTTATACCGTAGTTATTTTACTAGTTTTTCCATAAGTATCATTAAGATACTATTATTAGTAGTTTTAACGTTTAGATTTTTTGTTATATATATATGTTATGTTTTATATATTATATATTAAGATCTGTATTATCACTGTATTATTTGTATTATCTGTTTTATTTTATGTGCTTCCTTATTGGAGTTTTGGTACAGACATCATCTTGTAGAATAAATGTACAAATTAAGTACATTTGCATTCATTCATTCATTAATTTAGCAGAAGCTTTTATCCAAAACAACTTTTTGCGACAAATGAGGAATACAGCAAGCAAAGTAGACAATAACACAAGTGCTAGCAATACAAAGTTTTAAAACATTACAGAATAGTGCAAGGAGATAGAACAGGGAAGAATATAAGAAATAGTGAAATCATGGACATTGTTCAAAATATTTTATTGTATTGTATTATATTTCATTTCATTATATTGCATTGTATTTCATTGTAATTTGGCCACAAAGGATTTTTTTTAGTTCATTTCAAAAGTATTTTTTTTTAAATGCATCTCAAAAGTCAAAATTTGGCCACAAATGTTTTTGTTAATTTCAGAAGTTTTTTTAGTTGTAGTTTTTTTTTTTTAAATACATCTCAAAAGTCAAATTTGGCCACAAATATTTTTTAAGTTCATTTCAAACGATTTAAAAAAAAATACATCTCAAAAGTCAAATTTGGCCACAAATATTTTTTAAGTTCATTTCAAACGATTTAAAAAAAAATACATCTCAAAAGTCAAATTTGGCCACAAATATTTTTTAAGTTCAGTTCAAAAGATTTTTTTAAATACATCTCAAAAGTCAAAGTTGGCCACCAATGTTTTTTTTTGTTTGTTTGTTTGTTTGTTTGTTTTCCCCCCAAATACATTTCAAAAGTAAAAATTTGCCACAATTTTTTTGTAAAAATCTAGGGTTTTTTTTTCATCTTAAAAGTAAAATTTGGCCACAAATGGTTTTTAAGTTCATTTTAAAAGTTTATTTTTTAAATACATCTCAATAGTCACATTTGGCCACAAACGTTTAAGTAGATTTCAAAAATAAGTAAGTACGTACGTGAATGAATGGATGAATGAATAAATGAACGAAGAAGAAGAAACAACTAAACAAAATTAACTGCAGTTAACTGTGGTAAATCTTTGGACCAATGTTATTATAGGTTCATAAATAATATTAAGATCGTCATAATTTCTGCTACATCTCCCCCTCACACACATACAAAACACTCACAGGCATTAATAATAATGAAGGAATTCAAAAAGCCTTTCTGATCTCATCTTAAAGCATAATGTCATCCTAATCATGATGTTCTTGAATCACAGCCTGGCAGACAGTGGCTGTTTTATGAGTAACATCAGAAATGCAATCAAAGTTTACACGAACACGACACAACAGAGCTCCATGAGTTATCCATGAGCTCTGAACCCACGTCCACATGTTGTGGTCAGACTGTGATCTCATAGCTCTCTCACAGTGACTCACGTACAACAGAGGCCCTCACACTCGGAGCTGGGTGGACCACCAGGCTACATATTCAATCCAGACATCCCAGTGGGACTGCCAAACGTAGGAAATGACCTACGATGTGTCAGCGTGTAAAAGTACAACGTTACAGAGGGATTGGAAAAGGGCTTTGGGAGGAGGTGAGCTTATGTGAGAGAGAGTGAGTGCTGTTGGGTGGAGGGTGGCGGGGGCTGGACTTCCAGGAAAGCGTGTTTACCATGGCAGCATAAGATGTGAGGAGACTGCCAAATGGAGCAGCATATGAACCAGAGAAACGCAGGGAAAACACTGGGAAGGATGAAGGAAACGTTGGATGTTAGTTTCAGAGTGTTGGTTTGATAAGACATTGTTCGTGTAAATGATCAACTGCCATTAAAGAGTTTTGATAATCACATATTTACATCAAAGATAAACATTTCAGTTTAATTTCTGTTTCAGTTTACCCAGTGAAGTGTATTTATTTCTATGATGATACATCTGACGTGAGTTTCTACACCAAAAGAGAACACTTTTGGGAGGCCACTGTCTTCTAGTGGCAGACAAATGTATTACAAAAGGGAGGCTATGGGGTTAGATCTCTGCCACAATTCTGTGTGCAAAAGATCATATTTTGAGAGCACAAAAGTGCATTTTGCACACGCGTAATCTGAGTTTTGTGGAGAAATCTCAGAGATCTAATCCCATAGGAGGGAAGATGTCACATGACCAGAACACACACACACACACACACACACACACACACACACACCCCTATCTAAAGAGGCACATTGCACAGACCTCTACAGCTAGTTATAAATACTATAACCTAACACTAACAGAAAACTTTCTGTATTTTTACAAAACAAACAAACCAAAAAATTGTACTGTTTTTACAGTTAAGAACGTTCCAAAAGGAGGCTTTGGGAAACTTTATCAGGTTTAGCTCATTTCTGGGTACAAATGTATCACACACACAACCCTGCAAAAGTTTGGGGCCAGTAAGTCTCTTCTGCTCACCAAGGCTGCATTTTAAAGTAAAACTGTGAAATATTACAATTTGAAACATTTTTTTTTTTTTAAATGTCATTTATTCCTCTGATGGTAAAGCTGAATTTTCACTGTCTTCAGTGAAACTTTCTAACATATTCAAGTGTCAGAAAATCCTTCAGAAATAATCTGAAAATGCTTATTTGGTGACCAATTATTAACAGTTATTACTGGTGTTCAATTATACAGTTCCCATTTATAATCGATCTTAAAAATAGTTTTGCGGCTTAATATGTTTGTGTAAACGTTGTGTAAAAGTTCAAAAGATTAGCATTTATTTTAAATCTTTTGTAACGTTATGTTTTTTGATCAATTGAATGAATCATTTTTCATTATTTTAAACCAAAAAAATAAACAAAACTATTAAATTGTTTAAATGACTGTCATTGTTGATCAATACTGCTGAACAAAGTATTTCTTTTTGAAAAACTGTATTGTCAGCAAACATATGAACAATAATGCATGCATGTAGTTTATGTATATGCATTTAATATTGAAAGCAGTGTATACACACAATGTTCAATATTGCATTAATTTTAAACAAAATCTGTTCTTTTTTATATTTAAGATTTAAAAGATTATAAAACAAAAATTAATACTGTACACGGTTAAATGTTTAATAGCTTGCATGTACCCACATAAGATTTGTTTGAACTTTATCAGTGCTATAACCAAAAACAGTGAACCATAAATTGCAGGAAAGAAATTCGAGAGGAAATATGAAATTTATGTACATTTATTTATTTATTCATTCATGTATTAACAGATCCAACGAGATCAAAGCAAATACATTTGACCTTTTGAGAAATTGAAACAATTTTAAACTTGTAACAAAAATATAAGAAATTCTCTGTCCAGAGCTGTTACATTAAATGAAATTTCAGCCAAAGTTTTTTAGCCAATTTTTCAGTAAATTTTAGTGCCCTTGTCATCTGTCACACCGTCCTCGACACAACCGTATCACAACGATGCTAAACGTCATAATACACAACAGCAAAGACTTAAAGAATTAAGTTATCACTGAACCCATTGTGTATTGACGATGTTACACAGGAAATCACAACATAATTTCTAAATATATCACAATTGCTCTAGACAGTTTTCTAACTTGCTATGTGATGGAATGAAAAACCCAACACATAAAAACACTGCTTTTGTTCATAGTCAAGCCATGAATAATTACACCACGGTATATCCAAAAACATCAAGGCACGCACACTCTCACACATACTAACTTAAAGAAACACTTTTAAGGAAAAATTAAAAGGCAAAGCATGGAAGAGGCTAACAAAAGACAGCACCAACAAAAATGCTGCTACGCACTCACGCAACAACTGAGGACGAACATTTACTTAGACACTAGCAAAAGGATGAGTCTGTGATAGGGAAAAGCAATTACTACTGCAGTGGCCCAACAGCAAGACAGCACAAGGGAATAAGAGAAAGGGTAGACCAGCTACGGGTTCACTACGTGTACAGCTGAGGTGGATGTAGGGAGTTCTCTCAGAATCCAGAGGGTGTCAGGACGTTCATGTCCCGGTGTTTGAGTTTGTGAGGTCGGGTCATCTGTCTCTTCCCCTCCATGGTTGGGATCTCCATCTTGGGGGGAGCTTTGAAGTTGGTGGGGTCCTCGGCCAAGCGGGTGGCCTGGGCTTTCATCACTTCCATAGGGGTGGGTTTCTGAGCTCCCTTGTAAGACTGCAGGGCAAAGCCCCCTGTGAACATACAGGAATGGCGTTAGGTGTGCTGACACTAATGATGGGCAATGAACTTCTAACATCTGGAGCATTGCATGTGTAAAAAGCTCTCAGTCTGCAGAGTTTTAAACCATTTTATACAGCAGCTAGTTCTGGTCCTTCAATGTGATTAGTCTAGTAGTGTTAACACGTAGAACAGAGTTGGTCTCTGTAGGGGTTAGTACTAGGGGTGCACCGATGTATCGGCCGCCGATATTTATAGGCCGATTTTGTATTATTTTAAAGCCATCGGCATATCGGAAATAGCAAGAAAAGGGCCGATACCGATGGTTTATTAATTAACTGCATGGAGACAACGAGTTGCATGTCTGTTGCATAATCCAACGTTTTTCCTCTGGACAAAATAATTAAATACTTGCCAAAACAAAATAAAATCTGTACAAAATGTTTCGGATAATTGTAATGCGCTTCGAAGTTCACGGAAAAAAAACAAACCGGCAGAAAGCAGTTTTCTTTATTTTACAAAAGCTTTACAGATTTGAATGATGTTTTGCTTCTATCTGTATGACAAACCAGTGCTGGTATGACCATAAATTACGGAGTAAAAGTTGGGAAAACAATGCAGTGATCGCGTCGGTGCCTCACACGCACATACAACACATTTTTGCTAATTTGACATCGCAGCCTGTTCATTATCCAAATAAAATACAGTTAAAGAAACATAAAAAGTTACACTGCTCAATTTAAATGGTCTGTAGTACAGTCTGTGCAGTTCAGTGTGACCAGCGCCTCACTGCTGATATAGCCTATATGTGAAGGATGATGTTTTACGTTGTTAATGCGAGTGAAGAACAAAGCCTATAGTTTACATAATAAATAATAGGTTAGCATCCAGATACTTCACGAATATGGAAACATTTGCATTCGTGCAGAATGAGAGAGGTAGGCTTCAGTTTCGTTTTAAAATTAATTTGTTTTGGCTTGATGCTTATATTTAGCCTAAATACAACTTTAGAGGATTTGTTGTGGAGAGAAGGGAACTAAAATAGCCTAATTGTGTTTGTAATTTTGCTTTTATTTAGTATTATTTTAGCCTACATTATTTCTGAATGTAATAATAAAATGCAACGTACAACCTACTAATTTAGGCAGTTTTTTCCCTCTCAAAACGCTTATAGGTGTAGCGTTTTTTTTATCCATGCTGAAACATTTTTAAATATCTTGGAAAAAAATGATTTAATGTTTTTATTGCGTTGACAGATTTTCTTTTGTTTAATACATTTGGTCTTTGGTAAATCTAGAAAAGATGATGCTGTATTGGCTAGGACTAAGAGAGATCATTCAAGACTCTCTTCATGATTTGTTTTTTTTTTTTGAGTAAATTAAACGCTGTACTTTATTATTATTGGCAAGGAAAAAGTTTAAAAAATAACGTTATTAACCGGTATGTTTTCTACTCAAACCGGTTTCACAGAGGAACACAGGAACAGAAACGTTCAAATACCGATTCTGCTCGGAGTGAACAAATCTCTTTTTTTTCTTGTTTTTAAGCCCTGCTTTATGCAATTGACCAATATCAGTATCGGTATCTGAATCGGCCAATAGTTGTTTGTTAAAATCATTATCGGCCAAAAAAATCTTATCGGTGCATACCTAGTTAGTACATACAGATGAAAGGCCTTGGATAAACATGAGAAGCTGGCTGGTCTAAATGATGTAAAAATGGGTTTAAAAAGAAGTTTAGAAGTAGTTTCTTATTATTATTTAATCAGAAATGTAGTTAAAAATGCTTATATTATAAAATATAAGCAAATGTCCTGCTTAATATTTTTTTTTAGAAATCTTTGATGAATAGAAAGTCACCAAAAAATACAGCATTTATAGTATTACATAATTACAGCATTTTATAAAGGTCCTTACTGTCACTTTTTTATCAATTTAATCCACCGTGGCTAATACACACACACACACACACACACACACACACACACACACACACACACACACAAACTTGCACAGTGAATATACACAAACACACACATTATATAAAATTACAAATGTGAACAAAGTCCCCCAATGTTCAATAAATCATTAACAGTAATCAACATAATTCTGCTGCCAAGTATATCTAGCTCATAAAACCTATTGGCCATTATAAATATATTGCATAACTGATTTGAGATTATGTGTGCATATAAGATATTTTTACATTGGTTTCAAATGTGGCTCATTCAATCGGTTTTATAAATAAGCTTAAAAATCATATATTTGATTTTTTTCATTCCAGTCAAACAGGCTGTTTGTAATCAGTCTTCGAGGAAAGTAAAAACTCAAGTGAGTAGCCTGGAAGAGAATGTGAATAAAATATTTATTCTCACTCTTGGTAAGAACCTGCCTGTTGACGTTTATCAATTTTGCCAAATCAAAAAAACAATACAGGCTTTTTTACTACAAATATTCTAAATTATAAGTAGCTTGACGATTAAACAACAATTTCAAAGTAGCTTCCTCAAACCTTGAAGGTACATGGTCGCTTCAAAAAGGTTGGGAGCAATGTGCTGGATTATGACAAAATTATCTAAATGAAACCCCAAAATCTACTGTTTATATGTGTCTTGTGCTGTAGGAATGATAGGGTAAGGGTCAATGTAGGAATAATAATCTGAGCACATCATGCTGATTATTTTTTTTATGATTGAGTGTTACATTGACTTATTAATAGGGGTGTAAAGATTCACTCGTTTTCTCGATGCATTGATTACAAACCCTGACGATGCAATGCATCGATCTTGAAACATGGATTTTTTAATTGTGAATCGTCGATTTCGGACAGTAATCGATTTAAAACGCTAAGAATCGAATGAATAGTGATTTCTGTAGCGATTCAATGCTTCCAAATATATACACATTAAATTACTACAAGCACGAATTAATGGAGACCTTGAACAGTGTTCATGCCCTCGAATCTCTCCTTCACGCGCTCCACTATTTACCGCCTGTGACTGTCACAGGATTGCGCTCGCGCTCAGTTCGTCTCACTGACACATTTTTTGAGCAGCTGATGTGTGATCTCTCCTTAGTACTCGTGGCC
>NW_015540909.1:37051-48695 GCF_001515605.1 Sinocyclocheilus anshuiensis
TGTTTTTTGAAACTTTGTCCATGCTTAGCATGAGAATCCAACTCTTTAACAGTGTAAACAACTCTGATTTTACACGGACACTGCAAGTCCGTTAAGACTGCGTGTGGTTGCTCTTTTGTTGATTTTGATTGCTTAACTGATAGGGGTGTAACGATTTCTCGATGCATCGATTACATCGATCTTGAAACATTGATTTTTTTAATCGTGAATCATCGATTTCGGACAGTAATCGATTTAAAACGTTACGAATCCAATGACTCGCGATTTCTATAGTGATTCATTCGATTCGTAACGTTTTAAATCGATTACTACGATTATAAATATATACACATTAAATTACTACAAGCACGAATTAATGGAGACCTTGAACAGTGTTCATGCCCTCGCATCTCTCTTGTCCTCGCCTCTGACTGTCACAAAATTGCGCTCACGCTCCGTTCGTCTCACTGACACATTTTTTTGAGCAGCTGATGTGTGATCTCTCCTTAGTACTCGTGGCCAGCAATGCAAAAGTGAGTGTTTTAACAATGTTGTTCAACCGAATGTACGAAGGAAACTGTTAGAATAACTACAGCATTAACAACAACCTTGAAATAAGAACGCAAGGTTTATCTGATAATCAGATGCATGAAAGTAGCGTTCGTTGCTATAGCAAACAGACATCGGGCGCGTTTTCTTTCAGAATCATCATTCGCCGATGGAGAGGAAAAGTTAAATACTATAGCATTTTATTTTATGAAAATGAGATAAAGAAGTTTTCGCACTGTAAGAGAAGTGATCTCGCGGTCAAAGAACTTAAGACGGGCCAGGCTATATCTGCAGCTAATCTGAATAAAAAGCAGAATGAACTGACAATACACATAATAAATAAATAAATAAATAAAATGTATGAATGATGCAGTGCTAATTGACATATTTATTTACAGTACAGAAACTATAAAGTATATTTTCTACCTTATTCTGTGCAGAAAATAGAAATAATTGTTAGTAGTATATAAAACAATCATAAAATTGCCATTAGGAAAAAAATATAGATTACAAATGATTGATTATTGTTTAGCAGTGTATTTGATTTCTTATAGCAAATTCAAAGTAACATAAGAAAAGAATTCCTTGTGAAAAGTAATAATTAAAATACATACATACAATTATTGTATTTGACATTTCTGTCACTTCTGAAATGATGGCTACGCCCATGGTGTGACATTTGTATGTAACCTATGGTTCTCTAACCATAAAGGCTGCTGTGTAATTTGCCCCCTGACTAAGCATTTAAAGAATTTAGGGGAAGCATTTAAATAATCCTGTGAATGCACTTAAAGAATGCAGAATCGAATCGTTAGTCGAATCGAATCGAATTTAATATTGAATCAAATCAAATTGAATCATTTTGAATTAGCAAAAATCGTTCTTGAATTGAATTGGAAACCTATGAATCGTGAATCAAATCGATTTGCTGTCTACCCAAAGATTCACAGCCCTACTTATAAAGGTTTATTTTAACACACTTGGTGGTCATTTGGTTAATTTTCAAATTTAAAGAGAATATGCAGAAGGGATTGTTTAGATGTAAAGTGCATCATTTGGTTTACCTGTTATGGCTGGATCTGTACCTGGGTCAGTTGTGGACTTGCTGACTTGAGGTCGTGGTCCAAAAGCGCCCCAGCGTTCTACAGGTCCATCACTGGAAGCCAGATCTATACTGGAGCTGGAACTGGTGCTCATCTCAGAGCCTGTGAGAGAAGCGGTGGAGCCCTGACTGCTGAACCATCCCCTGCCAAACACAAATTACCATCTCATTTTTTTAGCCCACAATTTGATTAATACAAAAGAAAGGATGTAAAGCTGCTGACTCGTTCAGCACCTGCGTCTCTGCTTGGGTGAGGACTGAGGGGTCCCGGCAGGCGTCGACTGACCAGACGATGGCTGTTTCTCTTCTTTGGCATCTACGCTTTGCATTTGAAGCTTCTACAACATCCAAAACACATGATTTATACATTAAACGAAATTTTGGAGATTTCCGATCACTTTTACATTTGAGCCTGTTGAACCGAGGATCTCTGCCTACATGCATTGACTCTGCCAGACGATGGTAGCGGGTCTCCTCTGCATTCAAGCCTTTGTGAGGAGTGTAGCCTGTATCAGTCAGTCCTGCCTGCTTCTCAAACTTGTGCATGCTCTCCTGGGTCTGCTCTGCAACGCAATGTAACAGGTCCCATTAAGGCCACAGTTTTACACCAGTTAACACTTGAAATGTGATGCATAAGGCAGTGTCATCATAACATTCTTACTAATGATGAGGGAATTCATGACAGACGAGGCTTTGGCTTTCACCACAGGGACTGGAGGTTTAGTGGATTCAAAGGTAGCACTTTGTTTTACCCCTCCTTCTGACTCATCCTCCTAAACACAAACAGGACATACCAGAAGAATGGTTAGAATTAGCCTACAACAGCAGTTCCTAAATTGTGGTATGGAGTGCCCCCAGGTGGTTAAAATACGTTTTAAAAAATGATAATTTTTCTAAAAAAAAATAAATAAATAAATTGAGTCAGATTAGTAATAAATCTGGTCAGACAAGCAATGCACACACACCTCAGCAAGTCGTGCAAACTTCCTCTCAGGTATAACAGGTCGCCTCCACAGGTTGTTAATATTAATGTCAGATGGAGGTGGAGACATAGGGCGCTCAAGATTATCGTCATAGCTGAGAGCTCGACGGGTCATCCCTATAGGGATGGACATTCCCCCGAGGAGTCCCTCTGAAGCACCTGGACCTGCTTCCAGGGCTGAGGTAAAAGAGCAAAGCACTGTGTCAACAACATCTGAACACACAGCTACTTCAAAAAGCCACAAATTGATGCATTTAAAAAGAAAAACTGTTGTCATATCTGTCATATATTGTCTCTTAAAGCTATTTAAAACAAAGGTGAAAGTATGTTAAAACCCTTGACAAGCCTTTAGAAAGTAATTTTATGCACTGCAATTTGTAAAATAAACAGGCCTCTCTCCTTTACCTGGAAGGTCTACAGGTCTGGACATTATGGCTACTGAATGAAGTGTTGCTGTTGGACCAAAAAGAGAAGACAGCCTGGACAAACCCAATCAGATGGGACTGGATCAAATCTACAGATGAAATTAAGAGAAAGGAACAAGTAACATATTAACCGAGCAATATTTGTGTTTAAGGCCAAAGAACCACCCAACAGCCTCAGATTAATCATTAAAGAGACAGTTCTGCAATCCTCTGGTACGCACTCCAACTGGATCACACAACATCATCACCAATGACAGAGTGGCTGAAATTCAAAGATCCCTGATATTTTTGGACAAATATTTCACACCTGGGGCTGTGTGATAATACACAACATTGATAATAAACTTAATAGAGTATTCAATATCTAGCCTACATCTAAACAATCAGATGCATGATGCTAAAATGTTTGCATAATCTTCATGTTTTGTGTTCAGTGAGAGCTGTGGTTTCATCTACTGCACATACTGAAGCATGCATGATGGAATATCATTAAATTTTTATAATTATCATTTTAATTTATGCATTTAGCAGACGCTTTTATCCAAAGTGACTTACAGTGCATTCAGGCTAGTGCTGGGTGGTATGACCAAAAATTTATATCACGGTATTTTTCAAAATTATACCGGTTTCACGGTACATGACGGTATTTTTTTTTTCATGCATAACCAACCGGGTGCTAACATACCGGTATTACCGGTGTTGTCACACGTTTCACCGGTGGGAAAATTTCCTCACCGTCACAACCCTAATGAGGATCAAAGACAAGATGTACCATTTTGGTGTCCGCATCAAATAAAATTTACAAAATTGATTCTATGTACATAGAAAGCATTCTGAATGTCAAAGACAAGATGTACCATTTTGGTGTCCGCATCAAATTAAATTTACAAAATTGATTCTATGTACATAGAAAGCATTCTGAATGCAAGTAATGTGTCTACTTTAATGTTTAAATGTGAAAAAAGTTAAAACATTGGTGAAATACAGTTCTATTGTCATTCAGCATAACAGATAAGTTTATGTAAAAAATTAAGCATACTATACTGACCTGTACTGACTGTACTAATAAATTATTATTATTACATCAATACAATTTATTAAAACCTTATGTTTATTATTATTATTAAACATATTATTATAAAGAATAATACACATTTTTAAATTAATGTTTTAATTTATACAGTAAACTAATTTTTACAGCACCTTACTTGACAAAAATAAAAATGCCTTTTTTGATGTGAATTCATTATTTTAAAAGATTAATTAAACTGTCAACATTTTAGGAATTAGTTTCTTTAGACATCATTTTTGATAATAAATCTGTCATAAAGAACAGAATCCAGAGGGGAAAAAAAGGGAAAAACTTGTTTAATAGGTAGCTTACTTATAAACAAAGAAGGTTACATTTATATTCATTCCTGAGGTCTAACAAACATGTGGTATGCCTTTCCTTCTCCAAAAATGGTATGAACTAAACATGTCATGATAAATACTGATATTGAATGACACCGAAAAAATATATTGTACAAATTTTTTGTCCATTATCTCCCAACCCTATTCACACCATTTCTAAAACATTCCCATGTGGTGTCCGCCATTTAACCATATGCTCACTCTTCCCATTTCCAATACAACGAAACTCTATTTAAGACCACATTTACATCTTTATTATGCAGTTAGTAGTAGTGACAAATAATTTCTAATGCATACCTCTGTCAGCTAACATAATAAATGTAGATCATGTGGGGGTACTTCAAAGTAACCATGTATGTATATCTGAGACCATGCATTCTTTAATCAATCATTTTTAGTGCTAGCAAAATGGAAATCTCTCCAAGCTGGGAGAGATTTTATCTACACACGTTTAGATTTCAAAAACATATCTATTCTTATCTACACACGTGTGCTTCATTAAATCAAATGTGACCATCTCTTACCAGTGAAGGGCAGCCAACGCACCACTGCTAGAGCACAGGTTGATCTTGCTGACAAGCTGAGGTTTGCGCACTCAGCATTGTGGGACACCAGGGCGAGTACAGCCAGTAAAAGACAGAAAGAGCTAGGGAACAAGCAAAAGCCATAAAAAAAACATAAGGAAGTTTTGACTGACTGCAATATAAACCAGTTGACTGAGAAGATACTTAATGCTATACAGACTACAAATGAATCTGAATCTACAATTAGACTAATCGGTTTTAAAAAATGTAAGTGATAACGCAAGAGTGAGCAGCAGTGTCGTGAGAGTCAGTGCATGCTGGGAATGGGATTACACGAGCTGTCCTGCTGATGTTATGTAACGTTAATGCTGCTCACTTTCCCAGTACTGGTCTCCGCTAACGTTACGTCAAAAGCTAACGCACTAGCTTTAAGCACAACAGCTCGCTTTTGTTTTCAAACATTATTTCGCTTAAGTTTGAAAGTATTAAGGAACAATTAATCTTTTACTGAACACCACCACATATTTTGACAAATACGACAATAATTGTTAAATGGTAACGTTATGTAAATGAGCAGACTAGCTGTTCAATCCAGTTTTGGCGACCTGAAACCGGTTTGAGGGATGCGCTCGCGAACTGTGGAGCGCGCGAATCAATTGTTTTTACCTGCTGAAGTGTTCCCGTGCCTCCTATACAGCAGCTAACAGTCCAGCAGAGGTACTAAGGGCACTTGTAACAGAATGGCTAAATTACACATCACAGATGTTTGAGAAGCGTTGGCCTTTGTATCTGCCATAACTTCCCCTTCCTTTGGGTCTCTGACAATAACCAACACAACACAGCTGGGGCTGCAGTCCCCGCTCAATCTCGCGATACTTCGGTTTGTTATGCTCTCCGCAACTGCTGCAGTACTTCAACTAGCCACACGGGGCAGTAAAAGACATATAAAGACTTAGCAGCTAGATAAATCGCGCAATTATTATTACAGTTATTATTTACTTACTTTTATGTCGTTGTAATCCCTCCAGCACTATAAGCCGCATGAAGAAAACTGTAAGTCCTCGAAAAATGTAGCCTATGTTTTATACCTGCAGTTATATATAGGTTATATTCGCGTTGTATTGTTTCTTCGCTTTCCGTGTCAACTCTCCTCATCTCCCTCTGTTTTTCTGTGGCAGGACTGGGATGACCACCTGTAATTAGCTGTTATAAATATGTTTGTTTTAATTACAGAAACATCACCAATTTTTACTAATGGCACCAAACTTCACACAACTGGTGTGTGATGATCAGTTTATTAGAAGCTTCAGTTTAGGTTATTTATTTGATCATATTAAGTGGTTGAATCAAGAAAACAACACAAGGATCATACAGTTTTATATCTGTGACTTCATTGCGTTGTTGAAAATCTTTTGAATATACTCTGTAAACTAGGGAAATGTTTTATGTTTTAAACGATTTAATTGTATAATTTTAAGGAAATATATGCTCTTAATTATTTTGTGTATGCATTATGGTTTTTATTTCATGTGGTGTAACCATAGACTGGTGGGGTGGTTTGAATGAATGAACCATTTAAAGTTCATTTGATTAGAAAGAATATCCACCCCATCCCTCTCGTGTTAATCAACTGTGTCACACCCTCCACCAAACACCAACACCACTACAGGGGCCCCCATGCACCCACCTATCACTGCCCTGGCAGTGGGGCCCTAGTACTTACTTCTGGTTCCTTGAAGGGTGCTGTGAAGCCAGGTGCCAATTTAAAGAGCCATTTATGCAGAACGCTTTTTTAAAGCAAACACAGGCCTTTTTTAAAATGTTGGTTTTTGATAAAATTTTGATAAATCTTTAAATACTGATACAAATGTATTCACCACTTCTCCAGCTGCTATAGAGATACCTCAAAACGGAAGTTCAAAGACAAAATTCTATAGATGGCTGATGCGCACTTGTTTCTCTGATGCATAAGGTCTACTGAACCTCCCATAATATCCTAGCAACCACCAAGTAACCATCCACAGCAGCACCCTAGTAATATTCTATCGTCTGTCTGTCTGTCTGTCTTACAAACAAAAATGTGAACGACCCTAACCCATCCAGGTCAGCAGTAATTGTATCTGACCAGATTTGCTGCTCCAAGGTACAATGCAGCAACAGGGAGCGCCCTAAATGGAGGGTGTTGTGTGTAGTGTGTTGGTGTTTGGTAGGGGTGTGACACAGCTAATTAACACAAGGGTGGGATAATTCTTCTCTCTAATCAAATGAACTTGAATGGTTTATAGCACCCCACCCCTGCCCCATTTACATTTGTAGTTTTTAATCACTGTTAACACCTGCTATAAACTTTAGTTATGCCATGTGAGATAAAATAATACACATATATAAAATAACAACATACAGTACATTTGTAAAATTATGGCATAACATTACAACAGTTAAACAGTGAATTAATTTACAAAGCAAATAAATATTCCAATTGATGTAATAAACTAAAACAGCACTGAAACTGTATGTGATCTCTGTGTTGTTGCCTTTATTTAAACAATATGTATATTGAATGTTGAATATATGAATATTATTTCAAATAAATCATACCTAAACTGCAGCATTTTATCACTGTAAATAATTTTCATGTGAAATTGCAGTTGCACCTGTAGAGGGCATTACGCTAAACCGTAATGTTCATTAGCTTTTTCTGTTGATCAATAACATTTATGTAAATAGATATAAATAATAGATTGTAAAAGTCATCAGGTTAACAGGTTTTGTCTGATCAACATTACAGCTAATGGAATAGACTACTAATTGTCTCAGAGGACTCATTGTAATTTTAATCTACTTGATGGAACAGGGGGAAAAAACACAGAATCCATACATAAAACACAGACATTTTATTAATTTAAAAACTGAAAAAAAAGTACAAGGTTGCTGAAAATTTTACAAACAACAGATTTTTTCTTTTCTCGTATGGTGTAATATACAGTTTCTCTCAAATCATTACATCCATAATAATAATTTAAAGAAATTTAATATGCATGAATACAAAATAATTTACAAATTCACATGCAGCCGTATGAATTAATCTTTTAATAGTAAGACAATCTCAGAATACTGAAACACCAAATCAAAGCAAAGAAGACAGGATTTTCTGGGTGTGTACAAACAGTCTAACATGATAACAGTGCAATTCTACATTGGCCTTTTGCCATAGTTCTGAATATCAAAATGATATAGGTCAGATTTTTTTATTGTATGGTCTGTTGTTTAACAAAGGTGATTCCTAACCAGGATATTTAATCATTTATCCTCCAACCTAACTATCCAGTTTACTCTAAAGCTGATATTTGTGCTTGCAAGCTGTAACACCATGCTCCATTTTTTAAAACTGCAACACAAGGGCATGAAAACAAACATGACAGCCATTTTCAACATGACTCATTTTGTCTTTGTTGTCAGAATGTGGCAGTGAATTATTACAGGCAGCTTAGCCATTTTGTTGTGAAATACTAGTGAACGAAGAAGCACTTGCTCGAGACATTATATAGAAATAACAATTGGACATAATATCTCTCAACATATCCATGGTGGAAATACATCCTAATCCTAGTCATAATCCCAGTGTTTGCTGATCCTGTTTCCTAAAAAAATCTTGGAAATATCATCAAATGTTTGATAATATTTCAAGGAAGCATGGCATATTCATTCTGCATCACAGTAGATGCCTAATATGCAAATTTGCTAAAACTTTCCCAGCCAAATATAGTTGTGGACACAATGAGATTCTTATCTGTGAATATTATGGATTGCTGTCATCTTTAAACTACATTGAGTTTCATATATTAGAACTGCAATTTTGATTATGATTTTTTATTTTTTAAATCTCACCAAACAATGTTAAAGGCATCAAACAATCAATGCATTTATTGATCATGACTGGACATTACTGGACTGACTCAGTCATCATTGACATTCATTGTAGCTCTACACTATGCTGTGGTATTAACACGGCACCATCTATAGGGTCACAAGTTTAAAAATACATCAAAAATGTATATGCATATAAACTTGAACTGCAACGTAATAATTCCACAATAATCGACGTTACTCTATGTGATATTCAACCTCACCAGAAAGAGATTTTCGCAGCCGTAGATTACTTTTCGGCAATGGCGGGCAGCATGCATGCGCGAATGTGGGCTTCCTTCCATGCGCTGCGGCACTCTGAGATCCAGTGGGACACTATGGTCTGTTTGTCCATGCAACGACTGCTCTTTCCCCTCCAACCAGCAGGGGCGCCATCGAGCTTGTTGGGAATACCACTACGTGTGGCCAAACTGCCTTCATCCAGCTTCTTCCTGCTGAGCGGTGACCGCTGCAGGACTGTCGCCGCAGGGACTGTCTCGGGCAGGCAAAGCTCTGGGCAGCTGCTTTTCCGCTGGGCGCCAGGTGCCGAGGAACAGCATGGGAAGGTGTCGCTGCGTGGCCGGCGCGGGGGAATGCTGCCCCTTCTGGTGGAGAGCGTTAGAGCACCTCTGTGGCTGTAGAGGTACTCCAGCGGATCTGCAGGGCCTGGGATGTCACCTCTGCATCCGTTGTCCTCCTCTGGGGTGGCCTGGGCCTGCAGAAGTTCTGACGGAGCAGATCTGGCGGTATCTTTCTCTTTATGGGCTTGTTCAACTGTCTGGTCACTGCTTGTGGAGGTGTGGGGCTGTGAAGGTTGCAGATGCTGTCGCAGGCGGTGCAGTCGTAGGCAGGACTTTGGGGAATCCAAAGGGCCGATGGAAAGGATGTCACAGTCGGGCTCATGCAGAGGGAAGGTGGGCCGGGCCAGATGGCAGATGGAGAGGAAGTAGTCCTGTGTGGTGGTGTGCTGGCTGTTGGTCTGGTTCAGGTCCTGCACCAGCTCCTCATAGCCCTCCCTGATGGTGGGAAGGCTGCGTTTAGACAGTAATCTGGACCTGGGACGCATGACTGTAAAAGTGGAAATAGTGGGTCATTAAATAGATACAGTACCTAAATGATAGGAAAGAAAAATCATAAATAAGATTTCTTGATAACACTTTACAATAATGTCCCGTTAGTTAACATTAACTATACAATGAGCAACACATTTTCAACAATTTGTATGACAAGCATTCGGCTAATCAACATATATTTACGTCACTGGTAGTTCCTGTTGTACTGGGTCAGACTATAAAGTAGGGGCTAATTTAGTCCCCCAAAAAGGCTTTCCTATATAACTAAAATGGTTTCCAGTTCCAAACACGCCAAAAAGTGGGTACTACCCTGCCAATAACAGGAACTATGAAAATGTTCCTCCGGTGTAAAATGCCCTAATATTAAATCTTTTGATTTTAATAATGTATTAGTAATTTATATTTAAAAAAAAATAAAAAGGTGCTTTAATAAAAAGGTGATTAATAAGTGCTTTAGAAGTATTTTTCATTGTTAGGTCATGTTAACGAACTAATGTTAGCAAATGAAACCTTATTGCGAAGTGTTAGCAATTTCTTTCTATCTAAGCTGTTTCAACATAAGCAATGAGATTAAATGGAGAGTAAAAATTAGCAAAATTTTCACTGTGTATTGTCAAAATTGTAGCGTAGTATGAAGCACAGCTCACACAGAAGGCATTTTTAAACCAAGCAGCTTTCTGCGAATCAGCTTGACCAACTTGAACCCGTTGAAAGTTCTGCTCTCAGATTGCATGGATTCCTATTGAAATGACTGGATTTCGGCTGCAAAAATTCTCTGAATGGTAAATGTGACCTCAAGTCTCTTTATTATCAGACTTTTCTCCCTAGAAACAGAAAAGTTGTTTTCATCTCAGCTCTCTAAAAATCAGCTATTGTTAAAAACATTAAAGTCCTCATGAAATCAAAATTGACTTTATTTACTTTACTAGCGCACATTGCTAGTCTTGATGTAAACAATTAATCCGCTGACAAAAATTGTTTGACTTCGTAATCTTTAATCAAAATCTGAACATTTACTTATGCTCTGGAATGGCATTCCTTTTCTGATGACGTCAGTTTGACGGCTTGGGCAGAATATGCTTAAACACACCCCTCCAACCGTTAGATTGCTATGAGTGAGAGACAGAGAGGAGTAGCGCAAACATAAAACCATGCCCTCTATTTAATATTCCGTTTCAGCTGGAAATACGTCACTACACTGAAATAAAGTCGGCAGCAACTTCCGGTTCACGCAGACTTTAAAGTTTGTTACATTAAAGGGATAGTTCACCCCAAAATGAAAATTTTATGTTTATCTGCTTACCCCCAGGGCATCCAAGATGTAGGTGACTTTGTTTCTTCAGTAGAACACAAATTATGATTTTTAACTCCAACCGTTGCAGTCTATCAGTCGTATAATGCATGGCAATGGTAACAAAATCTATGAGAGTAAAAAAAACATGCACAGACAAATCCAAATTAAACCCTGCGGCTCGTGACGACACATTGATGTCCTAAGACACGAAACGATCGGTTTGTGCGAGAAACCGAACAGTATTTATATCATTTTTTACCTCCAATACACCACTATGTCCAACTGCCTTGAGCGCGTGCACGGCATCCGGTGCGTGAGGTGTGTACGCGCTCTGGTGTAGTTTACGCAAGCGCCGGAAGTGATCTCTCGCGCGTATACGTCACTCATTGTTTACACA
>NW_015540909.1:48957-61250 GCF_001515605.1 Sinocyclocheilus anshuiensis
GGTTTGAACAATCCGGATAAGCGCAAGTACCATTTTGATTAGCCGTCGTACCTACAATGACTGTGCACTGTGTAAACAATGAGTGACGTATACGCGTGAGAGATCACTTCCGGTGCTTGCGTAAACTACACCAGAGCGCGTACACCCCTCACGCACCGGATGCCGTGCGCGCGCTCAAGGCAGTTGGACATAGTGGTGTATTAGAGGTAAAAAATGATATAAATACTATTCGGTTTCTCGCACAAACCGATCGTTTCGTGTCTTAGGACATCAATGTGTCGTCACGAGCTGCAGGGTTTAATTTGGATTTGTCTGTGCATGTTTTTTTTACTCTCATAGATTTTGTTACCATTGCCATGCATTATACGACTGATAGACTGCAACGGTTGGAGTTAAAAATCATCATTTGTGTTCTACTGAAGAAACAAAGTCACCTACATCTTGGATGCCCTGGGGGTAAGCAGATAAACATCAGATTTTCATTTTTGGGTGAACTATCCCTTTAAGTGTTATTCTTTCCTAAAAATCAATTGAGGACCCAGTCATAAGCAGCATACTCCACATGGAGCGCTGCCTCCACATATCGTGTCATAGACCATTTCTCATCTCTCTGAAAACTGTTCTATTGAAATCACAAATAAAATGCAACAAATACACCACCATTACTGATATACAGTACATACAGCTGACAAAAAGAACGGATGCAATTTATTAAAATATATAAAAATATTTTAATATTATGTATAATTTTATACAACAGTTTTAATTATTATACTTTACTATAAGTTATTATTTGTGTATTTGATATGCATACAACTCACATGTTCAAATGTTGGTTTATGATATTAATATTATTATCAATCCTCTTACAGTTTCTATTTCTCTTCAGGCATTTAAGGCAATTTAAGTCAATTCATGAAACATAACCGAAACTCCATTAATTCTCATGATCTAGGAAAGCACAATCTCTGAACAATACAATTTTCTCTAGGAACCCATAACAACATACTGTATATTTGCAATTCGCAACAAACATACAAAATCATTCAGTTACACTTTACCCATTAGTTAATGCATTAACTAACAATGAGCAATACATTTGTAACAGTATTTATCTTTTTAAACATTAGTTGATAAAAGTACTGTTAACTGTTATGTTCATAATAACTTGGGTCCATTAACTATTATTTAAAAATACAAATTTTAATTTTAATAATGTATTAGTAAATGTTGAAATGAACATGAACTAAGATTCTTACAAACATGTCAAATTTACCAGCACACATACACTTTCACTCACAGACCTCTAATACATCTTTTGTTGGCTTTGACATTAATAACCCACATTAGTGCTTCATTCATTATTAAACAGCATAGTTTTTGATGTTGTTATTACCTGATCATTCCTTATGGATGCTCTGTACAGTAAACGCCAAAAATCAATGTATATAATGGGAGGGATTTGTTACAGGAATACGTGCAAGCCCAGTCTCCATGGCAACGCCTCTTCCCATCACATCCTAGGCTGTGCTCAGATTTTTATAGCAATTGGAAAGCACATACACACACACACACACACACACACACACACACACAAACACACTGAAACAGCTCCTCCCCACACCCCCACCGCCCCATGCCCAAATCATCTGAACACCCCTCTTTATTGTGGCAGACCAAGGTAAACAACCCAGCACCGATTCCCACCCTTCCCTATTTTCAACTAATTCTCGCTGCCTAAACCTGTTTGGATTTTCCCAGCCCTCGAATGTTCACAACCCATTACGATGGACATCTGGCCGTTTCTGACGACAATTGATGAAATTCAAAGAATCTCTGGCCTTAATCCTAATGAATCAGAACCTAAAATAAATTCATAATCTATTCTGAAAATAAAACTGGAATTGTGTTATATATGAAGACTATCAAGTATGATGTAATCATCGTTCTGGTTTCTATTGAGGCCAGCGATGCGTGTCGTGTCCCACCTGAGCGGGGTCTCTCCGGCTGCCTGGAGTTGCAGTGGGTCTCTTCTTTCTCCACTCCACTCCTCTTGTCTCGTCTCCTCTTCCCTGCTGCTGCCTCCGCTCCCTGACTCAGCTCAGAGCCTCCAACTGCTGCTATACACACAAAAAATAATGATTTTCTCCCCCGTCTCCCTCCCTCCCTCTTTCTCTCTTGCCTGTTTGCTTGCTCGCCCTCTCTCTCTCTCCTCCCTTGGTCAGGGCTAAAAATAGCACCTTCATTCCCGTCCCTGTGACTGTAAAGTATCATTTGCAAAATGGATTTTACTGATGTGGTGGGGAGAACGAAAGAGAAGAGGGGAAGAAGTTGGTAGGACAGTGCAAGGAAAAAGAGTTAGACAAGATGAAAACACCCCCCCCACATCTGTGATAATAAACAGAGTGTGATTGACGCACTAATTAAAAGAGCCCCAGAGAAGTAAAAAAAAAAAAAAAACACCCCATTGATACTGAGATCAAAAAATACATTTGTTAGCATTCTGTGGGAAACGGAGTTTCATTCCTAATACCAGAGCAGCAGTTTTATAATTCATACATTAGTTTTTCCGGTATCCTGCATTGCTCTTTTTTTAATGATGAAATAAGCAAGTCAATTTATAACTGATTTTAGAGATATAGCTCTATTTTTTGACCTTGGTTCACTCAATGGTGTTCTTATCTTGAGTGAAGAGAGTTGTTTGTACAGCTATATATAGCTCCATCTGCAGGTATATTGAGCCTTCATTGACCTTTTATCATGTTCACGTTGCAGTCACACGTTGGAAAAGGGCAGTAAACTTGTGAGCATCAATATAACAAACAACACCAACGTACAGGGTCGATTCCCCACATGTGGTGCCTCAAATGTTTACAAGTGCGTATAGATTGTATGTGTGTGAATGAAAACTCAACAAAAATACATAGAGAAATCTGTTGTATACTGTCTTTCTCAAGCCAAACCGACCTTGTATTTCCCTAGTAAATTTATCTGCCTGTAAACCTATTAGACATACAGATGAAAATGTGACAAAATGTGTGGCGCAAAGTCCTTTACCTGTTATTGTAGACTGTTGTTATGTATATTCCACAGTCGTTGAGTGAGCTGTTGCTGTTATCGGATGATGCCGTCAACATAGACTTCACAAGACTGTCCTGTTTAAGCCACAAACATCATGTTCACTCTTAAAAATGTTTGTCTGACAAGGAAGGGTGTGAGAAAAAGAGAGAGGGAGTGAAAGGGAAGGACATGTCGAGAGGGAGGAGGTTGTTTTGAAGGTGGAGCAGTTTGGAAATCGGAACATTTTACAGACCAGCCCTGTTAAATTCAATATAATCCCATTCCATTTATCTGACTTCTGGTCAGAGGTCATATAAAAAGCTTTGCAGTCTTCTTGAACAAATTCACTGCACTCACGGCAGTGTTATTTTAGTATCTTTGTGATAGTGTCTATTAATATTTTGAATATATGTTTATTTTTATATTTTCAGTTTTCATTTTAAATTTAAAGTTTTATTTTTTCATTTTTTAAGTCTATATATTTTTTTATTTTTATTTCTTATTATTTTTTAGTTATTTTAGTAGACCAAGTTGAGCTAAATAAAAGTGATTTTTTAAAAGCTACACTGTAAAAAAAAATCTGTAGTTTTTACAAAATAATTTTGGCAGCTGTGGTTGCCAGAATAATTTTGTAAAAAATACAGAAAAACTGTAAACACATTTACGGCCAAAACCTTCCATTGCGTTTTTACAATATTTTACAGTTAAAATTACACTTATTTTTTACAGTGTAACTATAATAACTTTGTCTCAAGGATGGACTGGGCCAGATGCACTGAAAAAAGTAAATATAATTATTCAGCACTTGCACATAGATCTCAATGAATACATACTGCACAGTGTCCTCTTAAAGGGACATTGCTCCACTCAAAAATTCTCTCATTATTTACTCACCCTCATAGTGCACAACACAACGAAATCTCCACAACACAACAAAATCACCACAATGCAATACATAGGACGCTAATTGTATTGCGTTGTGCTACTTTCACTGTGTTGTGGTTTGTTTCTGTTGTGTTGTGCTAATTTCGCTGCGTTGTGGCTTGTTTCTGTTGTGTTGTGCTATTTTCATTGTGTTGTGGCATGTTTCCATTGTGACATGTTTCTGTTGTGTTGCGCTAATTTTCTTGTGTTGTGGCATGTTTCCATTGTGTTGTGACTTGTTTCTGTTGTGTTGCTACTTGTTTCCATTGTGTTGTGGCTTGTTTCCGTTGTGTTGCAACTTGTTTCCATTGTGCTTCGGCTTGTTTTTGTTGTGTTGTGCTAATTTCGTTGTGTTGTGACTTGTTTCCGTTGTGTTGTACTAATTTCGTTGTGGATTTTTTCAGTTGTTTTTAATTGTTTCCATTGTGTTGCGGCTTGTTTCCGTTGTGTTGCGGACTTGTTTCTGTTGTGTTGTGCTAATTTCATTGTGTTGTGTTGTGACTTGTTTCCTTTGTGTTGCAGCTTGTTTCCTTTGTATTATGCTAATTTCGTTGTGTTGTGTTATGGCTTGTTTCCGTTGTGTTGCGACTTGTTTCCATATAATTTTTTCATTATTGGAAATAATGACTTTTCAAATCATTATTGTAATAAAGACATAATGGTTAAATGGATTGCTTTTGCAATAAAAACAGAAAATCAAAACTTGAGTGAAAATCGATGCCTCTGGAAATCAGTGCCTCAAAAATTCAGACACCAACAGACCAAGTTCTAGAGGAAAGGTAGGCTAAATACAGGTGTAAAGTGCCTCCACTTCACTGTAACTGGCCGATCAATGCAATAATACACACCTATTATAAAGTTAAAAATGTACCCATTCGGAAATCAAGGTGTTTTTAGCGAACGCTCAGCTCGTTAAATTAAAACTGCGCCTTCATGCCGGTGACCATTTGCTTATGTGTGGGAGTATAACCAAAGGCTGTTTTGGAGGATGGAGGAAGATGAAAGAAGAAGTCTAATAAGAAGAATAATAGTCAGAAAGACAAGGGTACAGAGTCTTCTTGCTAAGTAGGTCGACCTGAGTCAAATGAAAGAAGGACAAAATGAGTGACAAGAGGGAATACAGAAGAAGTATGGAGCTTTATAATAAAGACTGTAATAGCACAGGCAAGTGAGTGCTGAAAGACCGAAAACCATGGCAATATGTGTGCGAATCATGCTAGGAATGAACTGTGTTGGCCTCAATGAACTGCAGTCACACCGAGCTGATATATTCTCATACTCATCTAGCCATCTTCTGCTGACCGCCACTCTAAGCAATAAAGAGATTAACACGTTCCTTTCATTTCCAGCACAGAACTGAATCACGTATGATGATTGTTCCCATCTGCTCTAAGAGGCAAAGATCAGATTTAAAGCTAATCCATGGCATTTTCACTTTTAAAACATTTTCTGCTTAATATGCAGCTGTCATGCTACAGTGAATTAAGCACACAAAGAAGATGATCAAGTCAAATAATCTTTAATTAATATACAAGAGGGTAAATCCACGATAGGCAGGGAGGTGACACACGTAGGAAACATTCACAAATTACATCAATAATACCAGACGAGGGAGCACGGGACAGACTACACTTTAAATACTAAAGCAAATGAAGATACACCTGAACCAAATAACACAATCAACGGGAGACAGAAACTGGGTCACGGTGAACACATGGTGAATGAAAACACAACAAAACAGGTCCATAGGTCTGACAGTTTGCCCCCCTCCTGGAAGGCGAGACTTCGCGCTGCAAAGAAAAAGGGAGGGACCGAGGGGGACAAAGAAGTGGATGTGGGATGGTAACGGGGAGGGCAAAGGGCTGGCAGGAACGCAGGCAGACAATACAGGTGGAGGTTTGGGCGGGGGACGGACTCCCGGGAGGAGGACGACAAACAGAGTCCAGGGTGGAGACGACGGAGGGAGGAGCCAGGAAGAAGACAGAAGGAGCCAGGGTGGCGAAGATGGAGGGAGGAGCCAGGGAGAAGACAGGAGGGACTTGGAGCAGGGAGAGCCAGGCGAGACTCAGGCCGCAGCCATGATGGCGACCCACGGTGTAGCCGACGGAGGGAGGAGGAGACAGCGGTGGTGATGGTGAGGACTAGTGCAGAGGTGGTGGGAGAGGGAGGCTGGGCGGGAGTTCAGGATGATCAGGGGGATTTGAAACGGTGTGTGCTGCCCACACACACACCATAAGGCCACTTCCAGCACCATGAGCGCCAGTGACAGGGGAACGACCTCCGTGGTCATTATAGTATAGGCATATAGTTCAGGGCAGACAGATAATTCCAGGCAGAGAGACAGTTCAAATACAACCTCTGTGATCATGACGGGACAGACGGAAGATGATGGTGGGAAAAGACAAGGCATGTCTGTATACAAATCTATGTCCTCGGAGCACAGCCTCGGCTCACCCCTAGAGGTGGTGCAGTGGGCGGGGCATTCCTCCGCGCCCTCGCTCCCTACTGACACTTCCACTGTTGCGTGCCTAGCAGTCGGCTTGCACACCTGGTCTGACGATCGGGGCTCCGGGGCAATCCTCATCTCTGTCGCACTCCTAGGCGATGGCTTGTCGGTCGTGGTGGGCTCTGGCTCTCTGTCAGCAGTGGGCTCGTACTGTGGCTCTGCGTAGCTGGGTGGTGGTAGGCTGGGCTCTGGGTCAAACATAATGAAAACAAAAGAAAAACTGGCAAAATGTAAAAAAAAAAGGCGGGAATACACGTGGTGCACTTGAACTTTTTCTCTTTGGTCCGGTATTCTGTCACACTACGGTGAATTAAGCGCATGAAGAAGAAGATCAAGTCAAATAATCTTTAATCCACAAGAGGGTAAATCCACGATAGGCAGGCAGGTGACACACGTAGGAAACATTCACAAATGACATCGATAATACCAGACGAGGGAGCACGGGACAGACTACACTTTAAATACTAAAGCAAATGAAGATAATGAACGAGACACACCTGAACCAAATGGCACAATCAACGGGAGACAGAAAATAGGTCACGGTGAACACATGGGGAATGAAAACACAACAAAACAGGTCCATAGGTCTGACAGCAGCGACAACTATAAACATAATTTTTGTACAATGCATAATCATATAGCGCTATTAAAACATTAAAACGTGTTTGAACTGCCAGATGCAGCAACAATGGGCCAACAAGTAAGGTGAGTTTAGGGGCGGTACTAACTGTTTATTCAAATAGTAGTAAACATAGGAAGTAGGAAACCTGTTTGAAAACAGGCTTATACTTCTTTAGGTGTGGCTAGTGGCTCAGAAATCTTTTTGCACTTCCTTTGGTTTCTGAGCCAACTGATAAACAGATTTACACTGTTTACCACCAATAAAATGTATTTTAGTTTTTCAAAACAAATTATATAACAGTTCTTTCCTAAAAGAAAGTGTATAAATGAATGTGTCATCTGATGTTAATGATGTGTTTGACCATCGCAATACCATGTCAAACACAAGCCCTTGATGGAATAGAGAGTTTGCAATAATAACCCAAGTGTGATTTATAATATGCATTGGTTATATGTTACACTTAGCTTATCAATAATGTTTAAAGTAGTTTTCAAAGAATTAACCTGAATTTTACATTTAATTTAAAAACTGCTCGTAGGTGAAATGTTAGTATTTGGGTAGTTAGTATTTTTTGTTTTGTCGATTTGCCAGAGTGTTTAGAATAAAATCTGAATAAGCGGCTGTGAGCTTAGATGTCTTATTAAACACGAAACAGCAGGGCATTTGATTTACCGTGAACTGGAAGGTCTGGTTTATGAGTAACTGTGCACGCCTTCTGCAGCACGTGTAACCTGTTTATCACGTGCAGGATAGCGACCCACTGAGATCCTTTGAAAATATGACCTTTATCATTCACCCTCAGCACTGACAGCCTGTTTGGTACTAAAGATGTTTTGCTCTTAGACGACACGATACCTTCATAGTCCTTCTGTTCGTGACTGCTGCATCATCTCCCAGTCACTTTAATAAATGAAGCGTGCTGCATGTGATCTGGCATCAAAGGCTTTGATGGAGCTACATATGGCAAGCCGAAAATAGCTTAGCCTCCTTTGATATTTGCTAGTTATTTTTGAAAAACATTTTTTTTTTTTAAACTGTTGAATGAATAATTAGCTGTGTCTCAAATACCTACTTAGCTGACTATCTAGAACATTTTAGGGCTTTGGTGTTTGTTCACTTGTTTTGAGACATTGTAGTCATTTTTTATGTACAGGTGTCACTTTCACTGACAATGTTAAGCTTCTCTGTAATTTTTCTAACTGATTATTTAATTTCTAGACATTTTTTTGTGGTACTATTCTAACTTACAGATCATAGATCTATAGACTTTATAAAACTATATATATATATATACTATAAAACCTATAGAATGAATTCTACATAGAATAAAATAACTCTAGCAGTCTTTCAATAATAATAATAATAATAACAATGACTGATAACTAGTGAATCATTTATGTATGTATGTACAAAACTAACTCAGATTATCCATTTAATAATTATGGCAGTTTCATTTAGGATCTCATTTAGAACACTGAACTTTACAAAAAGGTGGTATATTCCCATGAGTATCAGATATAATTAAAGTGTTAACATTGTAACCAGAACTCAAATACTGTACATTCACATCTGAGAGCTGACTGAAGAGCATTTATTTGAATTACAGAACGTTTCACTTTAAAATGAACTTGATTAGCACAAACCTGTCAATATTGTACTGTGAATAAAAAGGAAATTTAGCAAAATAGTAAGTTTGAAGTTGAGAATATTGGTCTTAGTAAACACTGCATAGTAACATGTCACTTCACCTTGGACAACATTTCACAAAAAAGGTTTAGGTTAATTATACTATTTAAAATTAAGTCTAAGTATTTGAACATTTATAGTTTCTGAACAAGTTCATATTAATGTGTGAACTTTTAGCATATATATTAATGCGATGTGAAAACTCACAAAGAGAATGCAATTAAATAAAGCTCAGATGTTATTTTATCACTGACACCAAAGAACAGGACTTGCAGTTTCGTATGCCAGTTTCCATTCGCTACCATTGAAGGAATAGTTTACTCCATTCAAGATGTAGATGAGTTTGTTTCTTCATCGGAACAGATATGAAGAAATTTAGATTTCACATCACTTGCTCACCAATGGATCTTCTGAAGCTGTGTTGATTACTTGTGGATTATTGTGATGTTTTTATCAGCTGTTTGGACTCTCCTTCTGACGGCACCCATTCACTGCAGAGCATCCATTGGTAAGCAAGTGTTGTAATGATACATTTCTTCAAATCCGTTCTGCTGAAGAAACAAACGCATCTACACCTTGCATGGCCTGAAGGTGAAGTCAGTCCATTCCTATTAGTGAAGAAATGACTCAGAGATGTTAGGGCCAGTTCATAATGGAGTCACCTTCTTCTAGCAATAAAAGAAAATGTGGCTCAATTTGTTGAAAATTTGTACGTTTTGGTAACATTTTGAAGTTGGCACAGTTGATTTAAGAGTCAAATTTTATCATGCAAATATCCAATGTCTAATTCTTTGAGTTGCAAACAGCTCCGAAAGAGATGCAATGCGATTTGGTCACAGCATTTCAAAGCTAACATGATACACAAACAGTAAAATTACACAACAGCATGTTGCTTCACATAAACACAGAAAGCAATTTGCCCTAAAAAAACACCATTAGTTTGCTAGTTGTATTCAGGGTTCATTTGAAGTAACTCTTACACAATGTGGTTATATAAAACACCACGGAGTTCTTATTCTCCAATAAAGAGAGAAGCACTGCCATCTTGTGGCCATCAGTTGGTTTCTACTTAAAATCTATTTTCCAAACTTTTCTTAACACACAGCTGGAATGAGACCAACACTGTTAATTCATTTGCAGCTTTATTAAGTGAAGAATGCGATGAATCAAGAATGTAGACGTCTACTTGTACCCCTTGAATCAAGAATGTAGACGGTCGTAAATGAAGAATGCAGATGTCTATTGCATTTTTAATATACACTGATATCTCAATACAGTGCTCAGACAATGTGGAGGAGATATCATAGTATTGGCTCTTGGATACGTGTAGGATTGTCACTCATGCTGCATGCACAAAAAAGCGCAAAGTGGTCGAATAAACACAAAACGGCTTTGGGAGAAAGCACAGGTACTTCAATAAATACAAAAAAAAAAAATTCTAGTTCATATTTACAACATTTACGAAGGGATTCAGATCTGTGCATTTATTAAGAGAGAAGCCAGATAAGTGTTAGAAGAATTAGCCATGTGGTTACAGAATTCATGTTTTGTTCCAAAATGTCACGAGACGACCAGCAATCCCACAGCAGTCATCCTAATGGGCCGTTCACACTTGCATCCATCTGTGTTGTTTTTTCCCCCATGTAAACATTGCGACACATTTGCCTGCTGCGATGCATCTTGCTGTTTATTCAGCATATTGCTGAAGTTAGAAGGGGTTTACATTCCATTATGCTGCAACTAGCTGATTTACATTTGTTCATTTAGCAGAATATAAATATTTCTGAACACATTACGACCCCTAAGGAGTATGATTTTTCAACATAAGGTTCGTAGTATCCAGATTTGAGGTGCAGTCACATTTAAGGTGCAGTCAAATACCATTGTTTTACGAATTTTCACAGGTGAAATCCAGGCATTTCAATAGGAATCAACACAATCTGAAATTCCGTGTAGGGACAAAAGATTTCCCAATGCAGATTTGACAAGTTGGACACACAGATTCACCGCACTGATCAACAGAATGCTGCTTGGTTTAAAAGTGACCTCTGTGTGAACTGTGCTTCACACATCGCTACACTATTGATGATATAATAGACCTTTTTGTATGTGAAATTTCAGAGAAATTTACAGCTGTTCAGCTGATTTGCATTGGCAAAATCCAGACATTTCAACAGAATCTACACAGTTGGGAATTTCATGCGGGCAAAGGATTTTTGAATACAGATTTTGCATCAGGGTTAATTAAGTTGGTCACACAAATTGTCAATAGACAATGGACCTTTTTGTCCACAAAAGTAGACTAAATTTCACAAGTGACCACACATTTACACAAGATCCATATCCCTTCCGAAAATTAACCATGGTTTTATTGTAGTAAAAGTGCATTAACCATGTTTTTTTTGCCGTATTGATTACCATTTGTATAACCAGAGTTTTACTACAAATACTATGGTTAAACTATGTTTAGTGTAGCAAAACCATGGTTAATTTGTTGTTACTGTGGCTTAACCATAGTAACCATGGTTTTTTGGTTTTATTTGTGTTAAAATCATGGTTCATTTTCGTAAGGGGTCCTTGGGCAGTTAGCTCTATATATACTGTACTGTAATGCAATGGAGGTTAGTTGACTTAAAACTTTGGACAAGATACACCAAATGTTGAACCATCATTCTCCTGATGAAAAAAAAGCATTGAACCAGCTTTTTAGCTAGTCTTGTTTAAGCTGGTCTTCCATTCTGGTCAAGATTGTGTTCAGCTGGTTTAGCTGGTCTGCCAGCCTCACCAGCTGACCAAAACTCATCTAAAACTAACAAGCCAGACCATATATGATCAGCAAACCAGCTTGAGCTGATTTAATTAGGTTTTAAGCTGGGTCAATAAACCTTTAAAAGTGAGATAATGACAAACAACACGACTTTTCCCTTAGAGAAATATGGCAAAAAAATATGATTCATGGATCTCTTCATTCAACAAGCTTTCATCTGAGTGCTTTAAAACTTCTGAAAAAAATCTTGCTTTACGTCAGGTTCAAACTGTACAATTTTGCCACCTGAGACAAATTTTAGGATCGTACAATTTCTGTAGTGCAAAATATGAGGCCTTTGCGTGATGTGTATGCACCATCAGATGATTTATTCCCTTCACAATGATGCTCAGCCTCAAAAGTTCTGGTGGTGAGTGAAATTTTGTTGCACCACTTGTATATGTTGTCAACAGCACCACTGGGATCAAAATTGTGGATAAGATGTGTATTGTACAGTCTGATTGTTGACCTCACACAAAATCTCACTGGGATCATGTACAACAATCGTAGAGGACTGGAAAAATCGTACAGTATGTGCCCGGTCAAAGCTTAAACTGCCAGATCTCCACAACAGACAGTTTCTTATGCTCCTGCTTTACCCCATGTGTTTTTAAAGTAGCCAAACGTGGTAAATCCCTGGGACAATGTCATCTTCAAAAAAAAAAAAAAAAAGCAAAACTTACGGAATC
>NW_015540909.1:61327-69137 GCF_001515605.1 Sinocyclocheilus anshuiensis
GTGTAGAGGCCGTAAAACCACTTAAAATATACTCACAAAATACCACAGGGATCAAGAAAAGGAAATGCATCAGTCTCCTGGTTTTCGTTTCTGTCTTTGAAGCAGGAAGTCTTGTCGTCTTTTCTCCGCAAGAAGCTCTTGAATTCTTTTATTATGCGTTTTCTCACGGAACGGCACTCGCTTTCTGGGAACAAAGTGGTTAAGTGCGACCTCGTTCGGATTAACAATCCTGTAGGACACGTCGATGGAGTTATTCTCCTTCTTGTCTTCTGACCGATGGAGACTGATTATGGCAGGAGGGCTTGTTGTTGCAGTAACGTTGGGCTGTAGCGTTGTCAGAAAAGTTGTCTCGATGTTTTTATTCTCAGGTGTGCTTGTATATTGTGGAGTTGTTGGCCAAGGCTCTGCAGACGATGAGATGAACTCTGACGATTCGGATTCTGAGAAGTGCTCGGTTGAGACGTCGCTCCAGGTTTCATCCTCGTAGAAGGGGGCGCTGGTTTCCTCTTCGTAGTCGAGTGTGCTGGGATGCTTAGTGTGCACAGTGACAGAACCAGTGGTGAAAGGGACTGTGGTTCCTGGTTTTAGGGTTATTGGATTCACAGTGGTTGTGTGGGCCCAAGATATGGGCTCAGTGCTGATGTTTCTCCATCTGCTGACCGATGGTGTGATTGTTGTGCCGGGCTTCTGTGAGGTCCTATACAGCTGTGTCGTGCGAACGGGAGCCGTCGCAGTGGGAGTTATGGTAGGGGTGACAATGGTGTACATCCAGGGTCTAGTCAGGTTGAATTCAGAGGTGTAGTTGCCCTCGTTGCAGGACTTGCAGCACATCTGCCTGTAACCCGGGTTGGAGCAGTACTTACTGAGAACCTCCATCCGACAGAACACAGACTTGTCTCCTTTACAGCGGGATCCTGAAAAATAAACCAACAGGATGCTCAGTGTGGAGTTAGTGATGTCAGTACAACAATGGGAAATTATAAAAAGAAAAGAAAAAAATACAATAATAGGAGATTCGAATAAATAAATAAAAATATATATGAAATACGAAAATGAAAGAAGCATGCAGCAGCGTGACCCTGGCAAACAGTGATGTCAATATGATAATGGGAAATATATAACATAACATAACATAACATAACATAACATAACATAACATAACATAACATAACATACCATCATATATAAACTAAGTAAAAAGATAAATAAAATATGAAAATACAAAGTATAATATAATTTAATATAATATAGTGCTGTCAAACAATTAATCGCAATTAATCGCAATAATATAATATAATATAATATAATATAATAAAACAAGAAAACAACAATGAAATCTAAAAAAAAAATGAAGCAAAACACCAGGAAATGAGGAAAATGTGAAATGGAAATAGTCTAAGCAAAACGGCAACATGAAATTATAGAGCACAAATTCAGAGGATTTAAGTATTCAGTATATTACTTGACCCTTTATTCCCATAAACACAGCCGACAAGAAACCACATTAGTTACATAGAGACTTCCTGTCAAATATAGAGCATGTACAAGACAACACATACAACTTTTCTTAGTACAATGTAAACTGCTTTGAAATGTCACACCATTCACAGTTTAGTAAACACTTTGGTAAAACATCTCAACACCATCAAATCCATTGAAAAACAGACAACTTTGAGGAATATAATTATAAAAATGGAAATGGCACATCCTGGATTACATTTAAACAACCACATACTGTAACCGTACGTAATGTAGGGAAATGCTACGCTCTGGAATGAAAGAGCTGTGACAAATAAGACCTACAGGGGCCAGCATTCAGCAAAGATCTGACTACAGGCCAAACGCTGCCTTCAACATGCCATTTGATATCAGTTTAAACCAGTTTTAATTACAAATAAGTCCAGATGCGAGGTGCTTTAAATATATAATTCCAGAAACGGGCTGGAAGAACAGTCTAAACCAGGGGTCACCAGACACGGTCCTAGAGGGCCGGTGTCCCGCAGAGTTTAGCTCCAACCCTGATTAAACACACCTGAACCAGCTAATCAAGCTCATAGGAATACTTGAAACTTCCAGGTAGGTGTGTTGAGGCAAGTTGGAGCTAAACTCTGCAGGACACCGGCCCTCCAGGATCAAGTTTGGTGATCCCTGGTCTAAACAAATGCTACCGTTAGTGCTTTTCAATGTAAAGCTCGTATCGAAGTCTTGTGTGTTAAATAAAGGAGGATTTTCAGCCTGGACCCTTTCACATTTATTTCAGTAACTCAGATGAACAGACATTCCCATTAAAAAACAATAGGACACACACACAGACACAGACACAGACACAGACACAGACACAGACACAGACACAGACACAGACACAGACACAGACACAGACACAGACACAGACACAGACACAGACACAGACACAGACACAGACACAGACACAGACACAGACACAGACACAGACACAGACACAGAGACACACACACACACACACACACACACACACACACACACACAGACAGATACTTATAATCCTTTAAAATATCATTATAACCTTATATACTCTTTTAAACATGATATATACTGTATACATATCTCAAATCATTACTTTAGTTTTCAGGCAAGGAAACATGGCCTGTAAGGTCAAAATACATAGATAAATACAATATATTACTTTTGTTACTGGTGTAAGAGATAACAGTCATTGAATATGTTATTACCATTACTATGTATGTTCAACATTATTTAATATATACACATAATTGCTGTATAGTTTAAAAAAAGGCCTTTAGACATATTCTGCATTGCTATAGCGCTATAGCATCTTTCCATGAGACTTACAATCATACAGCAGTGAGAGACCATGATATAACAGAAGATCTGAGGAGCAGCAACCGTCTACACTTGCTTAGCTGTAAACATTCATATTTGCTGTTGTTCTTTTCTTTAGCTGCCTCTTTTCGAAATTTGGTGGACATGCAAACGTAAACTCGCATCCCTTCAATCTAAAATAAGGCAAAAATGTCTGATGTGAGTGGAAACAAACACGCAGAAGCGAGGTATTTTTGATCCTTCATAAGGATGTCAAACATCGACACGCAACCGATTTATAAAACAAAAATGTGTCAAAAAGCGTGCACCATCTTACCATTCTAGACTTGTCATCATATAGGAATGCCTAAAAAAGCATGAAATGCTCCGTAAAAGTTGCTTTTCGAGAATCCTTCAATATAATCAGTTTTCAATAATTTTCAAGGAAATATATACAAAAATACATGACATTTAACAGTCAAAATAAATGAAGATTATGGCCCACATTGTCATTTTAGTGATATATTATTTATGTTCATTTTATATATGTATTTAATTGACAAACTGACTGAAATGCTCCAGTTACCGACAGTACCAGAGGAGTTTGCTTCGTAGAGTTTGTTGAATGATTCACCCTGGAAGTCGTTACAACAGTCATATCCATATTACCTGACGTAGCACAACCATCACGGCTTCTCAAAACAAGGCTCCTTCCGCACAGGCACCTACCGCCCTTTTTCAATGCAATTTTAGGCTGTGTTTAGCCCTCAGTTCTGTAGAAGACTAAGCACAGAGCGAACAAGGGCAGAGGAAGGAAATAGCCCACAGAATTCCCTCGGACGAAGGAAACGTTAAGACTCTGAGAGGGACAGAAAAGCGGTCAGGACAGAGTGTAACAGAGCCATAGCGTAAGAGAGAGAGGCATGGTCCAGGAAAGAGCGGCCATGCAGCACACAGCAGGCTGATGATTGGAGATGGGCCATTTACTTGAGGAGATCTTGGGCGCTGGGAACTCGGGGTCTGCTCTGGAAAGCCACTGGATGAGGAAGTTCCCTCTGTCATCTAGTAGTTAAGACAGGATTTAGGAACAGTGTTATTTTGGTTTCGAAAGAGTCTTAAGTGAATTCTAAGGAGCTGTATAGGTCGCAGCAGACACTCACTTGGACACGGTGCCAGCAGACATGATTTGATGCTCTCAGGCTTGGTGTCCATACAGATGCCGATGGCATTATCAGGGGTGCTGCACATGACCTGCCGCTCCTGAGTCCCATTACCACAGGTCACTGAGCACTGCACACACAGTAGCAGAATGGGATGCAGTAACAAGATACATTGATTAACCTACACTACAGGTCAAAAGTGTTTTGAAAGAAGCGTCTTATGCTTACCAAGGCTGCATTTATTTGTTAAAAAATAGAGTAAACATATTGAAAAAATTGTTTTACAATTTAAAATAGCTGTTTTCTATTTTAATTTCTATTTTAATATATTTTAAAATGTAATTTATGGCAAACCTGAATTTTCAGCAGCCTTTACTTCATTCTTCAGTGTCACATGATCCTCCAGAAATCATTCTAATATGCTGATTTTGTGCCCAGTTATTATCAAAAATTCAGCTTGCCGTTGCAGGAATAAATTACATTTTATTTTACATTTATAGTGTGCCAGTAGTGTACCTTCACACTGTATTAAGACTTTGCGAATAAGTCATGACATTACTTAAATAATGGCATAATGTTTTGAGAATAAGGTTGTTACATTAAAGTAGTAATATTTTGAGAATACCATTTTGGGTGAACTGTTGCTTTAACATAATGATGGTCCTTTATTTTAGCATCACTGACGCTAAAATACAGCAACTGATACAGATGCTGATACAAGATTCTTTCTTTTAGAATATCACTGATATTCTGGCTGATATGTTTGATAATAATTGTCATGTTATGGCCAATTATCAATAAATAACCGATATCACAAATATTACTTATTATTATTTTTATTACTATTTGATAAATTTAAAATAAAGCAGTGAACACTAAAATTAATAATTCATTTTGAATTTAGGCATATTATTATAATATCTTAATGTATAGTATGAAAAATGGATATCCATTTTGTGTTTTAACTGTTTTTAACAGGACACATTAATCCAAGTGTTTTTAAAGATTAACTTTAAGTGAGTGTTAGATAAAGGTAATCTAAATGTAAAAATGTGCACGAACAATGAAATATCTGACTCTCAAACTCTAAATCTTACTCATACTCACCTGAGACCAAGGTCCAGTTCTCCATTGTGCAGGGCATAGGTGACGATTACAGGGTCGTCGTCCTTCAGGCCGGTCATCATTGCAATACTTAGCGTTGATGGCTTTGTATGAACCGTCCAGTTCAGGTCTCACACAGCGCACAGGTCGAGTCTGAGAACCAGTCTTACCACATGATTTACTGCACTCCTCCCATTCTCCTGTCACCCAGCTGAAATACACAACACACATTGAAAAAATGTCCACTAACCCTATGCTTCCATTACACCAGGGGTCACCAGACTCGGTCCTGGAGGGTCGGTGTCCTGCAGAGTTTAGCTCCAACCCTAATTAAAAACACCTGAAGCAGCTAATCAAGGTCTTACTGGGAATACTTGAAACTTCCAGGCAGGTGTATTGAGGCAAGTTGGAGCTAAACTGTGCAGGACACAAGTTTGGTGACCCCTACCTTACACCATCATCCATCACTCATTTAGATGCTACAACAGTTAAACTGTATGATATTGGTTTGAAAACTACCACACGGTGAACCTCATTTGCTTACATTGGTTCTGAGCACTCCTTCTGGTTGCAGGCTCGACTGATGGCGCGAGGTTTGGGTATGTTGGCACAGAGTGTGCGGTGTACCATTTTGCCATCCGACTTCCTCCGGCATCCAAAACGTGTGTACTGTTTCCCTACAAGCCAGACAAACAGAAAAAACGCCACAATACAAGCTGTTGTCTCCTACCACTGATCCAAGTTTCACTCAAATCTCTTGTCTGTCAGGGTTGTGCACCATTCAGAGTTGAATTAAGAATTAAATTCTTTTAGCAACTTTAATCAACAGAATACGGAACACAGAAGTGCAATTTAAGGAATGAAAAGAAAAAAAAAAAAAAAAAAAAAATGTGTACTTTTTATTATGAATTACACATAAACGTACATTACCTTCTAAAAGTTTGGGGTCACTAATATTTGATAAAAAAAACAAGAAATGAATACTGTTATTTAGCAAGAATGGATTAAATTGATTAAAAAGTGACAGTAAAGTCATTAATGTTAATTTAAACAAAGATTTCTATTTCATATAAATGTTGTTCTTTTGAACTGTCCATTCATCTTGAATCTTGAAAAAAAAGTTTAACATTTCCACAGAAAATGAGGACTGCAGTAATGGCTGCTAAAAATTCATCTTGGTCACTTCGACATTGTGTCGAAGTCTGACACTAGGGGTGAGACTTCAGAGCCCAGACACCTCTGACATCATTGAGAAAAGGCCAATGATGTTGGCAAGCAAAATTTGCACAGCTGGCCACGCCCCGGATATCCGGGTATGAATAGGCCAGCGTGGCATTTGTTCACTCGTTCTGTTCTTCGGAGCCGATGCAGCATCTTTTTTCACTCACCTCTCAATCTCCTTGTCGTAGGATCTATGGCAAAAGCAGTGGTTTCTCTATTGCCCATACACTGATAAGTGTAGTGAGAGTACTCCTGGGTGCTTCAACGGTGATCTTTGAGAGCAAATTTCCTCTTAAAAGCCGCTTTTGTGGATGGTTTATGTCCCTCTTGTAAGGACATGGCTATCATATGTTGCACATGCAGCTCATGATGTTTTTTTTTTTGTTTTTTTTTTAATCGAGTCACCTCATCTGCATCCTGTCCTGGCCCTTCTACTTCCGGGTACAAGGCCTCGATGATGTACACTGAGATGTTGCGGGAGCAGTTCCGGTGGATGAATTCCTGCAGACCTCTTGTTCCTCCAACCCCAAGTGCTCTAATACGATGCACCGGTTCCTCTTTTCTCATCAACCTTGACAGCGGTCCAGCAAAGGAATATATGGGGGGTCCCCCAGGTGGAGAGAGTGATCACGCAAAACGCAAAATGCTGCCATCTGGAGGGGCTATCTGAAACTCCCGTCCAGAGCATATAAGTTTCCTCGTCCCTTGTGGCGAGAGCTTATACTGCTTCTGGACATGCTGCATCCACTCTGCACACCATAGCTGTCTTGCTGTTGTTTAGGCCAGGGTCTGCACGAAGGTGGACCCAACCCGGAGCATGCAGGAACTGTGCTCGGCGGCTGACTATGCCCTCCGGGCTACGAAGGTCACGCAGCAGGCTCTGGGGAGGGCATGTCATCAGTGTACATCATCACTGTACATCAGTGGCCCAGAAGCGCCACATGTGGCTCAACCTGATGGGGATGTGGGTTACTGAGAAAGTGCACTTTCTTTACTCCCACATTTCCCAGTTTGTTCTCTTTGGCGACACCGCCATTTCTCAACAGTCAGCAAACTGGCAAAGGTATTCTGCCTTGGCATGGGTCGGGTTCTATCCTTGGACCCCTGATGTAGCAATCTCTGCCTGCTTGTTGCTGGGGACGCACTGTGAGAACTGCACTGACCCTGCATCAGCCTGGACAGGTGGATAAGCCAGACCGAAGGCAATCTTTTAGGAGCAAGGTGGCATCACCAGCTCGTTCTCAGGTTGCTTAAAACCCTTAAGAAGTTTCAAAGCAGACCTGTAATGAGCGACCCAGGGAGAGATACCAAATGACCAACCAGCTCTACTTGCATCGGGGGATGAGAGGTGGATGCTGCATGACCTAGGCTATCTGCCACTCTGCAGACGGCCACCAATTTATCAGTAAAACAGAAATTCATGTCCTTGGGTCATTCTACTCCAGGGTTCCTCAATTAGTTTTCGCCGAGGGCCGAATTCTGCCAACAATACCAAGCCAAGGGCCACTGACGTATATATATATATA
>NW_015540909.1:71308-72040 GCF_001515605.1 Sinocyclocheilus anshuiensis
TGTTATTATTATTATTACAATTATTATATTATTGTTGCTTTTGTTAAAATAATCACAAGATGGTCACAGGATGAATATTCCGATTTTTCCCCCAGTAGTCTGTTTTATTCAAACAATTATGAACATTTTTGCATTTAGATACAGAAGAACTTTGCCTGTTTAATATTAAAAACTAATGAACAAACAAAAATTCTGGATCTCCATGTCTGCCATACAAATGAACTGTTCCTGCTCATTCCCAGACTGGATCTCTTCTCTCCACTTTCCCTCTGTGGGGGTGGGGGTCAAACTGTAACACCGTGTGTCCCAACCAGGCGCGCCGTGATAAAAAGTATAATTTCCATGTAGTTTTTGTCCTAACCACCACAGCGACACAGGATTCTATTTTTGAAATGGTTTTTATTTTCTGCGACGTCGCGGCAGGAATAACATACAAAATATGACAATGATAATCTCAGGTAATAATTATGTGCTTTATTCAATGTTAAAAGTGTCTAATGGGAGTTTGAATATTATTTTGCGTGATCTATAGCCATAGTGAAAGCAACAATAGATATTTACCTCAGATCTTGAAAATAAATTAAAGCAAACTTGTGTGAACTCACTGTGAACCAACACGTGTATTCCATAACAGAGATGGTATCAGTCAGTCATTACTCAAAACTGCTCAGTCCATTCACATTATCATCTATTTTCCGTGTCCACTTTTCTTCTCACTCAACATGTTTTTGC
>NW_015540909.1:72237-123560 GCF_001515605.1 Sinocyclocheilus anshuiensis
GCGACAAAGCATTGCAAATCATTTGAACTTTGTTTCAGTACGTCATAAATAGAACGAGTCAGCAGTTTACTGTCGGGGATTTGTCGCGCCGCGCCGCACACAGTGTTGACAACATCACTGATTATCGCGCTGATTCTATTGTATTTTGTTGCTTCGTGCCGCGCAGCTCGCGTCCAGTGTACACACGATGTAAGTTAATGTCGCTTTCTGATGCTGCATTTGAATTTTCATGCCACATTATTTGACATTAGCGCGGGCCAAACATTTTTCTCTCAGGGGCCAGATGTGGCCCACGGGCCGCCTATTGAGGAACCCTGTTCTACTCACACGGCGTTCCTGGCTCTTGGTATCAGGCGCTGAAATTGAGCATCAAAGCCTGTTCAGACAGAGACTTCTGCCTCCTCACGTTTTGATGCAGAAGGTCTGATGTCAAGCCAGTATGACGAACCTAGGCAAGCTTCAGCTCCCTCGAACATCAGAGGCCTGAGGGACAAGGCTGATGCTGCGCACCCTTCACAGAGTGCTTCGAAAGACACAACGTCCTCTTCCATTGTGAGCCTTGCTCCACAACGCCGCAGGAACCCTGCCTCAGATACATCGAACGTAGTTCCACTGAGACCATCGACAAGACGTCTGGACTACCCAGCCTTTCCTGTTGGCTCCTCAGGTTGTTTGGCTTGGTGATTCAGCTGATTGGAGTGATTCAGTCAGGCACAGACATATCTGTTGCCTCACAGGATTTCTTTCTTTGCCCATTGCAATTTCCCTGTCTGAGGCCTCCCTTGTCACGGATGCATTATTCTGAGACCCTGGCTTGGATCTGTGCCAAAGGTTGCCACTAAGTGGTGACCCTGCAAGTTATTCCTTTCAAGGAAGGATATCTGGCCTGTCACTGTTGTGCCTGGTGCGAGCCCTGTGCATTCATTACAGTACACACAGAGTTTCAGAATGTCTGAACAGCTCCTTGTCTGCCTGGAAGACAGCGGAAGGAGAACGTTGTCTCCAAACAGGAAATCTCCCACTAGACTATAGATGTGATTTCCATGGCTTATCAGGCCAGAGGCTAACCTGGCCTACTGGGAGTCGGGGCACTCAACCATATCTGCAAGTGTAAGCCAGTTCATCCTAGATTTAGGGTGACTAGTAAGGTGTAGAGCTGCAATATAGCACCCTTCCCCTCTCTGAAGTGGTAATGTGCACTCTTGAGTCCAGTTCAGTTCCTTTTATGAACCCTGGACTGCCTTTCCATCGTTCAAGCACTCTTTGCGTAGCTGAGTTTGGTGGAGAAACTTGCTGCAAGAATCCATTACTTGTAAGTATCCCTCAAGTGAACTCATAAATGGATTGGTGCTCCATATGTTGTGACTCTCTATGGTGGTCCCATATGTGTATTAATCCACTGCCCTGTTCCTAATAAGGACTCAGTGTTTTCCCTAGACAGACAGCTGATATGTTTCTGTGCTTAGTAGTTCTCCCCTTATGTGGAGCACTCCACAGAAACCATCCCAATGTTTTACTATCTTTTTAGTGAGTTTTGGATGTATCTCCACGTTACCTCCCCTTCAGGTAGGATGTGGTCTCTGTAGTGTTTCTTCCCCACTCGGGGAAATTAACGCTTCCCCAACGTTAACAACCAGGACTTTTCAGTCACTATTTTATTCTTATTTATTCTCAGATGAGAAAAGTCTCCAGTTGGAGGTGACCTCTGCCTTATATGGCGGCTCTCCCAGATGTTGGAGAGTGAGGTCATAAGTCTTGGGCGTTGTAAGGTTATGAGGAGGAGAGGTGCATTTGGTTGTGACACGCTGGGCTTGTCAACACCTGCGCCCCTGTGGATTCGTAACACAGTTCAGTGACTGTGGCGTTTCGTATACGGACCCCTAGTGTCGGACTTCGACACTACGTCAAAGTGACAGACTAAAAGGGAACGTCTCAGTGACGTATGGTAACCCTCGTTCCCTGATGGAGGGAACAGAGACGTTGTGTCCTTCTGAACTGCTTCTGAGTGAGTTTAGACACTTTTTGACTCTTCAGAACAAAACGAGTGAGCAAATGCCATGCTGGCCTATTTATACCCGAATATCCGAGGCATGGCCAGCCCAGCTGTGCAAATTTTGCTCGCCAATTTCACTGGCCTTTTCTCAACTATGTCAGAGGTGTCTGGGCTCTCAAGTGCGACACCTAGTGTTGGACTTCGACACAAAGTTTCCGTTCCCTCCATCAGGGAATGAGGGTTACCATATGTAACCAAGATGTTTTCCTTTACAGGAATAAATTACATTTTTATTTATTAAAAGTGAAAGCATTGCTTTTGAATTGCAATAATAAATTACAATATTTATGTTTTGTTGTATTTTACATAAAAGACTTTAAAAATCATAAAAAAACATTTGAACTGTTTTGTACATAAAATATATGTTAGAACTAAAGTTAAAGATTAATAATCAATGCTTGAAATGCCACCTATTAAAATATGTATTTTAAAATAGTATTTAATTGTCATTCCCAACTTATTTCTAATTCAACATAATATTGGACATGGTCAATTCAATTTAAAATTCTAACTCTATTGAAAGTAAATTGAAAAGTAGCCAATTCTTATATATTGCTGTGTACCTCCGCCACATGGCTTTGAGCAGTGCGACCACTTCCTGAGAGCCCACTCAAAGTAAATTGTGTCATCCTGAGGCAGGGTGTTCTCCATTGATGAGAGTGGATCTTCTGGCAGGATGTATTTGTATGAAAGCGTGACTTTAGAAATGCTCTGAGACTGGACCTGGAGAAGATGTTTGATAGGTTCAGGTTCAGGTTCACTTTATTTGTACCCATAGGTAGACTAGGTTTGCAGTGTTATGAGTTCTTACATCTTTCACATTTTACAGACACCACAAACATTAACCAACATATATGATAAAAGTGCTTTAAGGTTCCCAGCATCACTAAAAAACCGCCTAGACTAAAAACAACAAATTACCAAAAATTAAATAAACAACATTGTTCCTAAGACCTATCCTTATTCAACTGAGTGATAGCTGCTGGCACAAAGCTGTTTTTATACCGATTAGTTCTATAATACGGAAATACAAATTTCGTCTAGATGGCAGAAGTTTAAATTAATTGTTCAAAGGATGAGAGTCATCATTTAGAATTGAGTTAGTCATCCGCTGTAACTGTCTGGGATACAGGGATGCTGGACTAAGCTGTGACTCCCCAATCAGCTTACTAGACCATCTAACAATTTGACTCAGTGAATTCTTGTCCTTTACAGACAAGTTTCCAAACCAAGACACCAGAGAAAATGTTAAGAGTGATTCAATAAAAGCACGATAAAATAACATCATCATGGTCCTGTCAATGTGAAAATGGGCCAATTTCCTTAAACAAAACAGGAAGCCCCTTTTTAGGGTGCCCCTTTTTACACACTGCTTCACAATTTGCTTCAGAGTTCAACTTAGAGTCAATGATAGCCCCAAGGTATTTGTAAGGTTGCACAGATTCTATTTTCTGACTTTTAATAGATGTAACTTCATGTGGTTGGCTTGTTTCCTAAAATCAATAATCATATCTTTTGTCTTAGATAAGTTTAATTGGAGGTAGGACTCCTCACACCACGTTATAAAGTCATCAATAATCGGGCCATGGCTGGTCTCATTGCCCTGAAGCTCACTAACAATAACAGTGTCATCTGCATACTTTAAAATAGTCCTGTTTTCCCACTTACTCTGACACATATTTGTGTAGAGAATAAATAATAGAGGTGAAAGCACACATCCTTGTGTGGAGCCCGTAGAGGAACAAACTTGGTCAGACAGGGTTCCATTTACCCTTACTCTTTGTGTCCTATTAGTTAAGAAATCAAGAATCCAGCCCCACAATATTGTTACTCAATGTAAACTGTTCTAAAAGCCTATTAATTAGAACATGGGGTTGGATTGTGTTAAAAGCAGATGAAAAATCAACAAATAAAAGTCTAGCATGAGACCCATTACCCTCCAAGTGTTTAGCAAGTAAATTCAACAACATAACTGTAACGTCCTCTACTCCTCTATGTGGCCTATAAGCAAATTGCATAGGGTCAAGTGTATATTCAGTTTTCCTTAGAATTTCTTCCCTTACCAGTTTTTCAAGGGTTTTAATTAAAATTGATGTAAGAGCAACTGGTCTAAAATCATTAAGGGCATTGGGACTACTGGACTTGGGAACCGGGACTACCCCAGCATCTTTATATGCAGCCATCATGTGGCTATATGCAGATCAGAGGGTACACCCTGTTTAAAAGCAAGTTTCTTTTTCTGTATGCTGGACTTAACAGATTTGGTCACCCATGGTTAGTTATTAGGGTAAACCTTAACACGCTTACAGGGAATAATCATAGCAGTATATTTTCAAAAGAAAAATTATCTATTAATAATTATTATATAAGAAAAATTATTAGATATTGGTGAAGCATGTTACTTTTTAAAATACATTCTGTTGACTAGATTTATCGGTATCATGTCATTTAATCTAATTGTTAATAGTTTACCCAGAGATGAAAATGAAGTAATTGTTTACTCGCCCTGGTGTTATTCTAATGCTGTATCCCTTCTTTCTTTTTGGGCCAAAAAAGGATAATTTTTCTTTTGAAAATATACTGCTCATGCTTGAACATATAATGGCAGTGGAAAGCGACCAGCATCAAGCTTTTTTTTTTTTTTAAATAAAAAAAGCCACAAAAGTTTCACTGAATGGTCCCATGTGACACATGTCATATAAGTGTTCTGGGTGTATACAATAGAGCTTGGTGAAAAATACAAACTAAAATTTTATGTATTATTTAAAAGAATCTTACCTAGGCCATTGGTCTGTACACAACTGTGCTTTCTTTAGCGACACAGTTCATTTCAACACACCCAGGAAAATCACACGCTGTGAGAAATCTAGATGACTAAAAATGCAAAATGAGTGAGTGAGTGAGTGTGAGTGAGTGACATGACATGTGGCCAAGTATGGTGACCCATACTCGGAATTAGTGCTCTGCATTTATCCCATCCAAAGTGCACACACACAGCAGTGAACACACACAAACCGTCAACACACACGCGGAGCAGTGGGCAGCCATTTATGCTGCGGCGTCCGGGGAGCAGTTGGGGGTTCGGTGCCTTGCTCAAGGGCACCTCAGTCGTGGTATTGAAGGTGGGAGAGAGCGCTGTACATTCATTCCCCCCACCTACAATCCCTGCCGGTACGAGACTCGAACCCACAACCTTTTTGGGTTATGAGTCCGACTCTCTAACCATTAGGCCACGACTTCCCCCAAAATAAAATACAATCCATATACTTTCTTCTCTGAGCTGAATGTATATGTTGTGTTCACATCTATCAACTGTCATTCTGACTGGCACCTGACAAACCATTCCTGTCTGGAAGTTTTGAACTCACTGAAGAATGTACAATTAAAAAAAAAATTCTAGGCTCTGTATTTCATGTTGTGCTTTTATTAATTTTGATTTCTCACAATGGTGCACTTGTGTGACCTAATCGCTGACCTAACAGAGTCTCATGAACACAGCCATGCACAAAAGACCAATGGCTAAGGTCAGGATTTTAAATAATACAATAAATTTAGCTTTGTTTTTCACCTAACCCTATCCTATACTCTCAGAACAGTTGAAATGTATGATTCGTGTTACATGGGACCATTCTGTGATACTTTTGCATCTTTTGCGTGAGCAGGGCAGGGCATTTTTTTAAATTTCTCCTTTCATGGTCTGAAAAAGAAAGAAGGGCAAATGCCATTGGAACAACACCAGGGTGAGTACGACTGAATTTTCAATTCTTGGTGAACTATCTCTATCCATAACTAGATGTACTGCCCTTATTAACCCTGAAAGCACTTTAGGTTTAGTTCTGGATTTACAGTTGTCCACTTCTTCTGGTAATTTTGGCTGATATAATGCTCTTTCTTACCATAATGAGAACTCCATATTTGAGTGGTCCAGTGGTCTGGACCGTCTCCATGTCGTCATTGTTAGTGTACTCCCACGCCACACCTTTCTCAATTACTGTACGTGACTCAGGAAAATCACCCTCGTCGTTCAGGAAGATATGATCTGTGGCCTGGTTCTTCACCGCTAGCAGAGGACAATTTAACATTAGGACAGTCTTAACTCCATGCAGTCCAATTTATGCACCGAGTGAGACAAAAACAAGGATCAATCTTCATCAAGCTGATTTGATATGCATTTCTTGTACCTATAAATCACAGTATTGGAAGGCATTACTTCTAAGCAGTTAAGGTGCTTCACGGCCACTGAGCTGGAGTTCCTAATGTTCTCAGTGCCAGGAGGAGTCCAAACCTCTCCATCAATAACAAACAGTGGGAGGCCAGACATTTGAATTATGAGGACCAGTGTTGGAGTAATTAATCACACGGGCATTTGCTGAGAAGGAGCTTCTACCTAGAATATGCGGAGTTCCTTTGAATTCACGTATCTGTATGTGGCTTGCTCCTCTAGGAATCTCCAGGATCTTCAGAAAACCTAAGAATACAATTCACAAAAATAAAAATGAGATTTGAGAATTGAAGAATTTCCTGATTGTGCTGACATTTTTGAATAAATCTGGGTTGGACACACTGAGTGAACCTGCTCATGGAGTCTGCAGCGAGGAAAGAAGCTCACCTGGTTTCCTCGTGCTGCGGGTGAAATTTCCTTTGACAATCTTGCAGGTAGAGTTGTCTCCTCCACACACACCACACTTATCGTCCTCTAGTTCCGAGGCTATTACATTGTCACAGCCCACTTTCTGTGAAGAGAGCAGGGTTTAAGAGAACCAAGAATATATAGAGACATAAGCTAAGCAAATTCACAGAAATGTTTTTTTTTTTATAGAACCTCTTTGTAAAACCTCTCTGTTTTTGAATCCATTCAAGGTGCACTCAGTAATTTAAAGGTTTTAGACATTAAGAAATGATTAGTACTTTTGTGTTTTAAAATGTTTAAAATCATGTGAGTAACATGTTGAGATCACATGACCAGCCAAATACTACTCAATTTATATCAGTAATAATCATGGGAGCCTAATAGGCCAATAAATACGGGGGGTACCATATTGTAGTTTTTCCAGTAAAAGATCCTCAAAATAAAGTGTATAAAAATGTTATACTATAACAATTATAAAAAATATTTACAAAATTGAAAAAGATATTTAAGACTTGTCTTCAGAGCAAATGTATTTTTCTTAATGCAATTTGTTGAAAAATGTTTTTTAATATATATTAAAAACCATACTTATTCATACTTATATCTGTTTTGAAGTATGTTTACATTTTTACTGGAAAACAAGACAAGAATACTGATGAAGAAAACAAAACTGTGCATTTCCACAATTGAATCTGTAACTGCAAGTTTTTGGTTTTGTGTGTAATGCATCATCCATGGCAATCCAAATGTCTTTATAAAGGCAAAGACAAAGACACTGCTATTGACCAGCAATTTTGCATGAAAATTTATGCATGGATGGCAAATTTGCTCTAAACTTAATCTTAATTCTAACCAGAACCACTGTTTGCCAATAAAATCAATAAACATCAGTAAAAGGTAGGAAACACTCTTGAGCACACAACTGCATGGAAACAATCACAGATCCCATCTTTCCCTAGGTGAGTGCCAGTGCTGGTTCACATTCAAACCCAGCCTTTTCCAGACATTCATATCCCTCTCAGATTATAAAGCAATACATCTTGGAATGCGCTTCATCTTTTAATTCCACTAGCAAAACACTGAGATCTAAGCATGTACTTCATCAATCAGGACTTTGCAGTCATGTATTCCACCAATAACAGAACTAGCTAAACACAGACCATTGAAGACAACGTCTTGTTCTAGCGAATCAACAATTTACCTGGCAGTGAGAAGTGGAAAGGCCTCAGAAGGCTGATTAGGCCTGATATTATTCATTCTATGGCATTTTGGAGGATGAACTTCAGTGATGGATGGTTTGTGTGGGTGTGTTTGAATAACCTTTACCTCACACTCCCCACGCACACACACGCTGTAAGGGTCTTTGTAGGAACAATGTGTGCCATCATGCACCATTCTCTTCATGGATACCACATCTCCAGTTTCTTTTGACTGGCAGTATAGTTGACATCTCTCTTCAGCTGTCCAAAAAACAGACCACAGACAAATTCATACAATTCATAGCAATTCATATTTGTTTGAGCACACTGTAAGAAACTACAGACTGCCCCGGCCCAGATTCCACTCCACACTAGATGTATGATCATGCTCAAATCCCAAAATGGATTAATTATTATAGAAAAGAAGAAAGATCACATCCTGAGCAAATGGTGACCAATTGTAGAATATGAATGGGTGTGGGACACCGAGAACAATCTCAGACAATGGGGTGTTGGAACTTCATTAACATACAGACCACAGCTGTTCCTGGAGCAACTTCATTTACATTAAGGGTAGTAAACAGTAACTGTATAAAAGGTTTGAGCTTATGATGTTTGAGGTTCATTCTGAGTCCTCTGAATCTGAAGTGCTGCATGTACTTTGTCACTGTTATTCTGCAATAAGTTATTCTTCATCAAGATCTTCAAAGTCTTCAGCATTTTTCTTACAACACAAACATGTTGGCATGTTTTTGAAATCATGTAATTATAATATATTGATTTTACTGTATTTTAATCAACAGGATTAATTAAATATGTTCATTTACTTATCTACTTCTCTATCTACTTCTTTTGACATTATGACAGTTTTTTTCTGGTTTGTTTTGAAGGATTCCATCACTTTACTCAAGCTGATACTTTAGAGTGTTAAAATTAATGGAAAAAAAAAAAATATATATATAAAATATAATAGTAAATGTAATCATACAAATATATTTAAAATGTATGGATTGGTAAATATTCTTTTTATGGTTTAATTATATTTTTGATCCCACTAATATGTTAATATTGTACTTTTCAGTGTGAATTACCATTTAAAGGGGAGGTTGATTGCGATTTCACTTTTTTAACGTTAGTAAGTGTGTAATGTTGCTGTTTGAGCATAAACAATATCTGCAAAGTTACCAAGCTGAAAGTTCAATGCAAACGGAGATATCGTCTTTTAAAATTCTGGCAGTTTAATGCCTACAAAAACGGCTGGGGGCGGGATGTTTAGACTCGCACTAGAGGCGGTTTAGCCAATCATAACATACTGGGCTAGCTAACCAATCAGAGCCCATCCCATATTTCTGAGGGAGGGGCTTCATAAAAACAGGAAAAGATCAGCCCGTTTCTCAGAAAAGGGACAGAGCGGTGTGGAATAAAGGTAAATTAAGTGAAAAATAATGCGTTTTTTAAAAAACGAAGCATTAACACATGTTAGACTGCACCCCAGAAACACAGTCAAGCCCAAAAAAAAAAACAGTGAACCACCCCCTTAAATGTTCAGGGTCAGCAAGATTAAAAAATAAATAAATAATAAATGATTTTATTTTGGCAAGGATGCATTAAATTGTTCAAAAGTGACAGTAAAGATGTTTACATTACTACAAAAATATTTGATCAAATAAATCATGTTATTTTAAACTTCCCATACAACAAAGAATCCTAAAAATGTAATTATTGCTCAAAATTCAGTTTAACCATCACAGGAATGACATTTAAAATGACATTTTAAAATGTATTCAAATTGAAAAGAGTTATTTTAATTGTACTATAACATTTTACAATATTACTGTTTTTACTGTATTTTTGATCAAGGAAATGCAGCCTTTGTGAACATAAATTACTTTGTTATGATCAAATCTTACCAACCCCAAAATTTTGAATAGTAGTGTACATCCAAACATACAAAAATGTACAATAATTAATACTTGTGAAAAGTAAGCAATCAGGTTGATAGAATGTTTTAAAATGTATGTGTGCTACAACCACACTTTACATATATATACCATATAAGTACTAATCAATTACATTGCTACATCTAGACAATTCATATGGATAGATTTAGTAAGAATGCCACTGATATCAGATTTGTGGTGTAATGATAAGTATTTTAGAGTCTTAAAAGAAGGTGTCTGCTACATAAATAATCATAAAAAATATTTAAATAGAAAAAACTAAATCCAGTGTCTCCACTGCAACATTGTTCTTACTGTATGTGCAGTGAAAACAAGATTGTTTACTCCTCTCAGCAGTAGAGCAGGAGGCTGGAGTGGTTATTAGCTGGCTACCTGCATTCCCTTTACTGTAGCAGTAATTCGGTCCCAGCGGATAACTGGAGATGCCGTTGCTGCTTAATCACATTTCCATGTGCCTTTCTTCCAACCGCTGCTGTCCAGCTCTTGGCTGATGCCCTTCTCAATGACTGGGCCAAACTTTTGGCGAATGTTTCCAAGCAGCTAAGAGCAACTCTTCAGTTAAGTAACAACCCTATTACTCTTTCTGAAGCCACCTCCTTTCCATGAATTTATGTTCCATTTTCTTTGTTGTTCTGCATTAAGGTTTTGGTGGCACGACATAAAGACTTGTTTCCGCAGTGGGAAAAAAAAATGTAATCTCTCAGTTCTGAGAAGAAAAGTCGGAATTGTGAGATATGAACTTGCAGTTATGAGAAAAAAAGTCAGACTTGCCAGATAAAAAGCTGCTATAAAATTTTTATATATTTTTTTTCCTGTGGAAAAAATGTTTGTGCTAGTTAACAGTGCATTAACTAACTTTTGATCTCACAAATGTACTGGCAAATGTTGAGATTAACATTAATTAAGATTAAGAAATGCTATAGAAGTATTGTTCATTGTTAGTTCATGCTAACTAATGTAGTTAACTAATGTTAAAAAAAATGAAACCTTATTGTACGTATTACCGATAACACAAAATGCAGAAGCGTAAAGCCACTAAAACGCAAAAAAAAAAATACAAATACATATTTCTTAGCTCTTATGTTATGGAAACATTTACAAGAAAAGTAGCTTTGTGAATGATAATTAAAAAGCACATTTCTTTGAAAGAAAGATGAACAGGGTCCAAGACACATGGCGGACATCAGGAAGCATTAAAATGAAGAGTATAATACCATGTGACTGTGCCAATGTCTTTTTCGCCAGCATAATATGAGACTGAACAAAAACGGAAAATGATCTGGAAAGGAATAACACTAAATAAATCAGGTCATCACTCACGTTCAGGGTGCTCGTAGGGCAACCAATGGTGTTTGGTGCCCTCATGCTCAAAGTGGGGGTTCCACATTATGCACTGCTCCTCTCTAAAGTCAGCCAGGGCCTTTGCACACTCCTCCATATTACAGAGCTGGAACTCATAGTTGTTTCCATAACAAGTGCGCCCCCCGTTGGCCGGACTACAACATAGAACAGATTTGTTCAAGTCAACAGAGGTGAAATGTGAGAACATGAGAATACCACTTTCACCGATTTGAAGACACTCACATTGGGTTGTTACACTCTCGAGTTCGGAACCATACTCCACCACCACAGGTACGAGAACAGGAGCCAAACTTGGTCCACTGACCCCAGTGGCCATCCTGCCTAAGAATGTCTGGCGTCAGCTTGATACAGTGACCCTTAAAACAGTGCTGGAGAAAGAAAGAGAGAGGGAGAAAAGAATGTGAAAATGGTATCTGGTATTCTGGTTCTGGGTATATGCTCAGGTTCTGAGTATAAGGTCTAACCTTTCCTGTTGCACACTTGGTCCCATCGATAGGAGGACCCTTCTTGGTCTTGCAGAAGAAAGGGTTCTCGGGGTGGCTGCACCACAGCTGCTTGCAAGGATCGTAGGTGCTGTACTAAAAGAAACAGTCATGCTCGCATTCATACACACAGACCATGTGACTAGCCCAGATAAGTGGCAGAAGTCTTGTTTTTAAATTGTTTTATTTAACTTTTCTTGTTTGCAGATGAATTATCTGCATGCTTGCACCTGCATAAACAACATTATTTCATATTATAGAGGATGCTGAACATACAAAGTGCAGTCCAATAGTCCAGAAATGTTTCTATTTTGCATTATTTTTCAAATTGATCATATAAAAAAATTTTCATAACAGGAAACCATTAATAAACCTTAATGGGCAAAATGTTTTATTTAATGTGTCAGAAATTCGTTGTCAATACACAATCCTTACGAATACTGAAAGTACAAATGTGCATCTATGAGAACAGTTAATAACTAATAATTAATACTTTATAAATAATAATAAATATGTAGATCAGACAGATACTCATGATGATTAAAAAAGGAAGCAAGAACATGATTGTCTGTACAAATAGTTACATGATCAATATAATAATTTGATTACATTTGATTCGTCACCTAGACATAGTGCAGAATCTTAAATATTCGTAATTTTATTGAGATTTTCTTAAAATCATAATTATATGTCATGGCTTTCCTCTATTTGAAATGCTTAAAAAAATTCTAAAACGTTGAGGTTCAAATAAAAACAAACATTCCACATTTTCAGTATTATTTGTGACCCTGGACCAGACAACCAGTCTTAAGTGTCAATTTTTCAAAATTGAGATTTATACATCAGTTAAAGCTGAATAAATAAGCTTTTCATTGATGTATGATTTGTTATGATAGGACAATATTTGGTCGAGATACAACTATTTGAATATCTGGAATCTGAGGGTGCAAAAAAAATCTAAATATTGAGAATATCGCCTTTAAAGTTGTCCAAATGAAGTCCTTAGCAATGCATATTACTAATCAAAAATTAAGTTTTGATATATTTACGGTAAGAAATGTACAAAATATCTTCATGGAACATGATCTTTACTTAATATCCTAATGATTTTTGGCATAAAAGAAAAATCTATAAGTTTGACCCATACAATGTATTTTTGGCTATTGCTACAAATATACCCCAGCGACTTAAGACTGGTTTTGTGGTCCAGGGTCACATTTCATTATCTTAACTTGGACTCAGTATACTGCATTGCCAGATTTACTAACTATAAATCTAACTAGTTTATGTGGTTGAATGTGGAGTGAGATGGCATGTCAGGTTAGTTGGTGTGACAAAGTCTCTCTTTCACTCACCGCAGTGCACATCATGTAGCCCATGCCGAAGTCAAAGCGGCACTGGTCGTTCATAGAGTAATGCAGACCAGGCAGCTGGGGCAGAGTTGGCCATTCATGATCAAAGGGTTCATCACGCAGACAGTCATATGTACTGCATGAGTAATAGTACTATCTTAGAATTTGTAATCAAGGAACAGGATGAATAACAGAATATATTCATATACTACAAAGCAGGAAGCTACCATAACCAATTAACTCACTTGAGGTATCGCCTGAGCTCCTGTTGACTGCATCGGGACCAATGAAAGCGGTGGAAGGCTGCTTGAACCAGAGGAGCCATTATACTCCCCATGGGAACCTCATCCCCGCACTCATTCGCCTGGCCGTCGTGCTCCATCCCCAGTCTAAATATAATAAATAACAAGCACACATTCACTCACTCAGTCTATACAATCATCTTCTGTACTGAATGGAAATGTGGGTGAGAGAATGGATATATGTAACAAATATTATGTATATTATTATACAATGTAATATATAATATATTAAAATATATTATACAACATATACACAACATCTTTGTTTGCGATGATATACAAAATATGATCAAATATTTAGAAATGTAAATGACAGAACTTTCTATCTTTTATTGATTGTTTTTGTGGCAGATAAATACTTCTCTAATTAAAAAAATAATAATAATTAAAATGATATTCAGAGATATTACCGTCCACCCAATAGCTTCAATATAGTTAAAGGTGCACTAAGCAATATCTGAAAAACGCTTTTGACCACAGTGTCGGACTGAGTCCCAAAACACACTTGTAGCCAATCAGCAGTAAGGGGCGTGGCTTGTAATGATGAGAAGAGATCAATGAGAGAAGAGAGCGCTTAATTTGAGTGCACAGGATGGATATTAGCAGATCGACATTAGATAGAGAGAGATGGCAGATAAAAAAGAGGAAAATATCGGAAGAACAAAACATTAAAAAGAAGGGTTACGATCAGGCAAGAGGTAGGACCCACGTAAATATCGGAGCAGTTTTTCAGTGGTGGAGAGAACTAAAGGAGCGGGAAGGGCTTGAATCGGATGCCGAGGTTGTGTTGTTTCTTCTTGATAGGTGAGTAACGCTGATTTTGCATTATTTCACACAACTTACCTGTGCTGGCTTTTGTTTGAATACGCTTGTGTGTCATCTTGGTTTGTTTCCAAGATCATCGTTATGCCAGGGTTGTGTATGTACTCGTGGGGCGGAGATATCAAAATAGGGACAAGGTCCTGTTGGGATATGGGCGTGTTTGTTTTGGTGCTTTCAAATATAAACATCGTTTGGTGAAAATCGCTTCGTGCACCATTAACTTATATTTGTGGTTATGAACTGTAAATACTTAGCGGCTTGATTTGGGTTGAACTACTAGTTTTTATGATTAACTTAGGGCTTGAGACTTTTATACTAGCTTCTCCAACACTGGTCGGTGGTGGTATATTATGGAGGAAGGTTTTATCAAGTTTTCTCACACATGTCCTGTCTCATGGGCCACAACAAAAGCAGACGAGAAGCCATCCTCATGGTTCAGAGTGCAACTTCTCACAGGGTGACACATTCCTGTCACAGGAGCATAACCTGCAAAGAGAGGGAAGATAAATTGTCGTCAGTGGTCTGTTGTTTATGTTGGCTCAAATTGGCAAGTCTCTCTGAAAGAAAAAAAAAAAGTATGGTAAGATTACAGTTCATTCTCCCTGTTACATGAATTTTAATTAGTCTGCATATCTGAGATTCTTCATGTACTGTACATGCATCATGTCATGTTTACATGTAAGTTCATGGAATCCAAAAGTATTACCTTGCATGCCAGTGGGCCCAAACTCTTGTCTGGTGAGGAAAATGGCATGATCGTGGTATTCTGCATCATCCTTGTCCTCTTTTTGCTGCAGGAAGGCCCAGCGGCAGACATTCTCCAGACTCTGAGAAGCGCTGCCCAGCTCAATCAAACCCATGGACTGACAATACCCACACAAATCATAGGTTAATACCGGACATTGTTAATTGAAACAATTTAGTTTCAGAAATTTGAAAATTTCAGTATTAGAATGCTTAAGCCAAATCTATTAATGCTATAACATTTTAACATTTATACATTTCTAACAAATTTTTGGTATCATTTTGCACATGTTTTCAAGAGAAAACTTCTGTAATTTTCTACAGTTTGATGTTAGAGTTCTACTTGAGCTTTCATAGTTTATTTATTAATTAATTAATTCAGTAATTAAATGCAAAGTGGTCCAAAGAATAAAGAAACTTATGGACTTTAAAGTCAATAATCAAACTTTTTCAAATTCAGTATGCAATTTATTCATTTATTTTTTAAACAGTGTTCTCAGTTTTTAATTTTAAGTTTCTTAGAAATTCAAGTAATTTGCATCCATTACAAAAAAAAAAAACAACAACTTTGAATCAACCTTGGCTACAGTGGCGAAACTTTTCCTTGGATTGAGATACCAGAATTATACTTCAATACAGTCTCTGTTGGACAGCTACTGGAGTCATACACTAGAAATGTTTTAATAGATAAGGTATTTTCGTACTTTGAAGTGCTGTTGATACAACCACAGTCATCCAACAAAGTTTCAGAAGGAAACTGGCTGATGCCGTCTTACCTTGGAGGAGCAGAGCATCATGATTCTAACCAGGACAACATTAATATGGGCACCCAGGGAGCTGTCCTGATAAATCTCATTCACCTGTGGAACAATTCATAAGAAAACAAAGGATAAACAAGTAGAAATGTAACACAAACATAGCCTTAACAGAGTAGTTACAGAGAGCCTGGACGTGACGAATGGATGTGTAATTCGTCTGGACAATAACACGGCTACGAAAATTATGTAGGCAGGAAAAACTGTCACAGTGCCAGAGGCGTTTTGAGAAGTTAGAGAGTTTAACAGCAGAGTTAAAAAAGCAGAGTTTACTGCCTGTAAGCTGCAAAATGCACAGCACTTACCCTTACAGTCACCTTGAGAAGGATTTAAAGGTGAACCCTGAACCCTCCCTTACAAAAATGAACCATGGTTTTACTACAGTACAAATAAAACCAAAAAACCATGGTTACTATAGTTACACCATGGTATCCACAAATTAACTATGGTTTTGCTGTGCTACCCATAGTTTAACCATGGTATTTGTAGTAAAACTGTGGTTATACAAATGGTAATCATTACTCCAAAAAAAATGTTATAAAAAAAAAACAACGAATATTTGTTAACTTGCTAAATCAGGAAAATAACGAAAAGAGAGTCCTCTCATATCCTCTCAAGTTGAGAATCATTCGCATGTTTACTACACTTTTACTATTATAAAAGCATGGTTAATTTTCTTAAGGGCTGAGTCATTATTTACTGGTGCCTGGACATGTGTTCAGATATTTATATATTTGTAGAAGCGCTATGTCTATTATACATTCAGATTAAAAAAAAAAATAATACAAAATATATATAATTGTATGTAAATATTTGCAGGTAACAAATCTCTGTCATCTCTGAATAGTTTTTATGTATTTGGTCTTGGCAGACTTAGACATCACGCCATTAGTTTGAAGGTCTAGCTACACAAGACTATGATGGACAACATTTTTTATGCATGCTGACACTCAAGTGCGGACTTGCTACTGCCAACAGATACACAGACATGCTGCTGTGAGCATGTAAGATATGCTGCTGCTGCGTAAATAAACATACATAAATTCTCTAGCAAATCTAGACAGGTGGAGCTGGGGGAGGTGGAGGGTTTATTATAAATTTATATATGAATAAATAAATAAATAAATAAATAAGCAAGCATGACATGCATATCTGTATCCCTTCATAAAAAAACACACATATTTGATCCTTTTACCGTGCTTACATATGACTTCTCTCCACTCATTTACACAATACCCTGGGGCAACCTGGGAAGGTGCTGAGGCTTCACCGAGATGACCAGAGTGTTGAGAAAGAAAAGAAACACTGTACCACACACACACACTCACAAACAAAGACAGTGACAGATGCATGACAGCTCGACTAGAGGCTGTTTAAAAATCTGAGTCTGATTATGGAGAGCAGACACTTAGCAAAAGAGAGAGATTCTAGCTATAGTTTCCCCTAAAACACTCAAAACCTCCCCAGAATACAAAAAGATACAATTAGACGCTTATTCCGCATAATACCACTTGTTTTGTCAATAAAACTAAATGATCACACTTTAGTTTACGGACCAATTCTCACTAATAACTAACTATTAACTATGACTTTTGCTTCAATAAACTTCAAATTTGGTGCTTATTAATAGTTAGTAAGGTAGTTGTTAGGTTTAGGATTAAGGGATCTAGAATATGATCATGCAGAAAAAGGCTATATATAATATGCGCTTTATAAGTACTAATAAACAGCCAATATGAGCATTTACACATATATACAGACTATATCAAAATCCTTTTGATATTTCAATATTTAAATTTTTTTTATATGAAGACAATTTATTGACATGTCAGGAATGACTGATGAAAAATATACAGTATGTATGCATTTTGGAGTAACCAAATTGTGAGTTTTAATGTATTTAATATTATATTCAATATTTCATTTTATATTACATTTAAATGAACATTATTACATATTTATAAAAATAAAGATATGTATCCCTGTTGTTAAGGTGACAGTTCATTATCATTGTTGCTAAGCACGAAAACAGTTGAAATATAACACCTGAAACCATGTTTCTACTCAGGCACTCAGTAATGACAGCTCTGTAACCTGGCACATAAATGACTATTATCAGCACATACTCTCTTGTTTTTTTTTTCTTCTTTCCTACACACACAAACACACACACCGTACTAATCACCTTAAGCAGCGAGTCTCTCATTAGCACTGGCTGTCTCTGGCCCTCTCCAGGACCCTGTCAGTATTTTATTAGTCTAGATCTCTGCTTGTAGCTGGCAGGTAGCTAATTGACGAGTAAGAGGCCAAAGTGCCAGAAAATCATTAGGACTAAATTAATAATGCAGCAAGGTCTTCCATTGGAGCTTGTCTTCTGCTTAGCAATGGGACCACCATGCAAACAAAAATGAACAGTGAGGGAATTACAAGGATAGAGTTGAAAAGTTGCAAGAGCTTTGGAGTCGCTATCCAGTCACTTGAATACCCAAAGTACAAGAATGACAACTGCTCTAGCTACACAAATTCAATTTAGTGTGTTGTTGCATTTCAAAATGTCAGACTGCAGTTCATAACAGAACACAAATATGAACATTTTGGACATTTCCACAAGGGGCACTAAAACAGAGTAAACCCTCCAATTCTTGCTATTAACAAACCATTAACTACGACTTTTGCCACAATAAACTCATAATTCGCTGATTATTAATAATTAGTAAGGTAGTTGTTAAGTTTAGGTATTGGGTAGGATTAGGGATGTAGAATAGTACTAATAAACAGCCAATATTTTATAAGCATGCTAATAAGCAACTATAGTTAATAGTGAGAATTGGTCCATAAACTAAATTGTTACCTGTTTTTCTTCTGTGGTTAGTTTTATTTATGCTTCATTTGAGTATGTTTATAGTTAGCTACCTAAGCAAAACACATCTAGTTTATTGTCACAGGCATTTAAAGTTATGAATAAAATATAAAAATTAAAGAATTCACATTTTCTCATTTTATTTGCATTATCTTATTATTTTAGTGGTTAGAATAAGTACGTTTTGGGCTAAATTAATTAATTAAGCCCCATATCCTCGCGAGTTGCGAATGATTCTCAACTTGAGAGGACACGAGAGGACTCTCTTTTCGTTATTTTCCCGATTTAGCAAGTTAACAAATATTCGTTTTTTTTTATAAACCCGCTAATAAAAATGTGGTGGACTGAGTCATTTCTGGCTGAATTGCACAGGCGATTTGAAGCGATGGCCTTGAGTGTGGCGTGTGATGCAGTATTCAGTTTAAGCATGTACGCAAGCCTTAAGATTCACCCTCGGCTTGTGACAGCTGAAGTGGATCTTGTGAAATGTGCGATCGCATCGCCGATTACACTTGAGAAACTTAAAGATGAAGTAGGCTACGGAAGGACAAATATCCAAACTTTTCAGACTACTGCAGTTTGCACTTATGCTACTCATTTGTTCGGCTACATCAGAAAGTTTCTCAGTTATGAGGAGAATCTGGCTCTGATCTCCAGTGGCACAGGACAGATTCTCAGATCTTTCTTACTGCACATAGAGAACGATTTGACTGAAAAACTATCAGAAGAGAAGAGATAGTGAAAGAAAGACAGTGGTCATCTACGCAATTTGGAAAAAAGAGGCGGATTTTCTGCATTAGGTATGTTTTTTTTGTTGGTTTTTTTTGTATTTTTAATGTCGAATGTATGTTATATGGATATATGAAATGTAGAAGATATTAAAAAGTGTTCGTGGCTCGTCTGCCAGTGGGTGCCCCCCCAAGCATACAAGTGAAACTCCGCCTATGCATTTGGGTCTGTTTTTGTGAAACTTCTGGCAAAAAATTAATCAAAATGAAAAAGAAAATCAGAGGGGAAGTCAGAAAATGTTTAGTTGTGAAGGTTCGACAGCAAGTTCATTGCGAGTCTGGTCTTGTCGAGGATCTCAAGTGCATCAATCTTTCAGGTAGGAAACCTTGTCAGGGATGTGGATGTAATTTCTTGACTCAGAGCAGTTGTCAGGGAGATGGATGGAGGTTTGGATCAACATCCAACCATCAAGCCCTAATGTATACAGGAATGCCAAATTCTTTGTTTGAATATGAAGTAATTCATGTGAATGTCTGTATGATAAAATCATGATTGTAAATAACCATAGCGCTGTCTGAAAAGTGATGTATTTTGGATAAATGTTGATTTGTTTACATAAGACGGAGAACCAATAAGTTCCTGAGGCTAAATTACTGGTCATTTAGCTGATGCCTAATTTAGCAAATGCCATTAAGCTAATTTATTTTATTCAAAGTAACTTATAGTAGATGGACACTTTCCCAACACTCTTAAAAATAAAGCTTACACAAGAGGGGTTTTGCAGCTATGCAATTTCCCCAAAAATGTTTCAGTGAAGGATTCTTAACTGGCATTGTTCCATGAAAAACCTTTAATATACATGTAATCTTTCCATTGGACATAAGGTTCTTTCAAATGGAAATGATTATTCAGATTATTAAAATGTTCCTTACACTAAGAAGAAAATGGTTCTTTTAAGAACTGTTCACAGAAATGTTCTTTGGGGAACCCAGAATGGTCCTTCTATATTGCATTGATACAAAAACCCTCTTTTGGCACTTTTAGTGTAGTGTGAAGAACATTATAATAATCTAAATAATCTTTTTCCAGAACCTTTTGCGCAATGCAAAGCTTCCATGGATGTTAAATGTTCTTCATGGAACCATAGAAGCCAATAAAGAACCTATATTTTTGAAGAGTATGCATCAAAAAGACTATTTGTGCGTTACATATGATAATAGGCCATAAAGGTCAACTCAGTACTGTAACTATTAGCCACCACCTCAAGCTTCAATACTTTCTAATGGGATTTGGGAAACTTACAATATTCATGAGGGTCAGGAGGTACTTCTGGATGTGCTCTCTGCCGTGAAACATCACCACAGAGCAGTCCACTCCCAAGAGAACCTCGATGTTAAAAATCTCATCTTCATAAGTCTCTCTGCGTGTTCGCGTGTTGCTCTTTATTTTCTTCTTAACATGGTGGGGTAAATACTCCAATCCAGCCTGAAGACCCAGAGGTGAACCTGCAAAAAATTCACAAAAATAATTTAATATAATTGAAAAAGGTCATGAGGAATCATGATAATCATAATAAAAAGTGTATGATATGACTCATTTAAACGTAACATCATGAAGAAGGCAAATTTAACTGAGACACTGAAACTAAATTGCCCATCGTATACTGTTCATACTGTAGATTAAGATCATTTTTCAGCCCATTACTTAATTTGAAAATAGCTGTACAATGATAAACAAAAACAGTGGCAGTATGTTTCTCATTTCATTCAGCAGATTCTCTCTCTTGTCACCTAATACACGGCACAAACACTCTCACAACTCCAAAAGCTTTCATGTTCAGACTGGGTGCCACTGAGGCATGTCTCTCAGGCTCTGCCTGTGCCAAAACTGCTCGAGCGAGTGACAGTGTGAGGTGAGAGAGAACTAAATGGATGACAGGCAGAAAAATGTTACTGTACCAATTCAGTGATATCTTGCCTTTGACTTCCCTTATTAAAATGCTCAATTATCATATTTATTTACAATGGTATTTACATGGTACTTGGTATTGTGTCCATTCGTAAGCATTCCGAATGTCCAAACATTCGTAAGTCACTGCAATGTGCTTGCTTCACAGACTTCAGTCTGTGTGTTCTGAAAGAAATTTGATGTTTCTTCCCAAGGTGGTAAACCTTATGATTACAAATTTTTATATGCCATTTGATGTTCCGATTTAATTTCTTAATTTATTCAGAAGTAATGAGATAATCCTGAAGGGTGATTCACCAGAGAAGTCGCTGTTACTATGGAAACCAGAATTCCAGCAAAATTGCTCAAAAGTGACCACCCACTCCTATCGAGCATTGTAAATGACATAACTGATTTTCCTGATATACTCTCACACAACTTGTGTATGTTTAATTATTTTGTAAAAAACTTAAAATATATGAAATTTTATACTATATTCAATCACTAAAAGTTTTATATTGTACCGTTGTTTCAGATTCTGTTGCGTTATTTGCAAACCATCTTAGGATGAGCACTTCAGTGTCTCATTTTGACATCTAATCAGATACCCCCTGCCCCCAATTTCTAAATAGCTCTCTTCAAATCATATGTTTCACTGTTGTGATTCACCCGAATGCTGGTTAGTTTTATTCAAGAACTTTTAAGTGCTTAAAGACAAAATAAATGAGAAAAGCAGCCTTGATTCCTAACCATTATGCTACCAGCCCAACTTCTACAGTGATCCAACATTTTTGTGTTGCGTTAACCAATAAAAATATCCAACCTTTTTAGATGAAAACAAACTAAACGCATACAAGAAACAAACTTTTTTCCCCAGGATCAGCGATTCTGGATTTCCAGATCAATACTTACAGAATTGTTAATGTGCAGTTTAATTAGACTGTGAACACTGCTGGTGTAAAGTGTAATTCAAACAAATGCTCTTCTTCGGTTCCTTTCAGATTTTATTTCTCAAGTATAGCACTTGTAATATGTAAAGATAGTCTGTGTGGTTCAGAATGGAGGGATCTTGATGAATGTTCCCAGTTTTGAAGAGGTAAAGCAGTTTACATCTTCTCATAAACTTCTCATTTATGTTTAATAATAAAATAGAATTTCATAAACGTCTGGCTAGTTACTAAACGAGCACAGACACACAAAACGAAACAAACAAATGGAAGTGAAACAAATACACCATAAAAATCAGTAATGTTTACTGCCAAGACATCAATAATCATTTATAAATGAAAATGCTGCAAAAGCTAGCAAAAGAAGAAAATCAGCAGACCAAACAAATATAAGAAATCCTAGACAAATTCACTAAAAACTAACATTTAGAGTAACCTTGCAATGTTTATTAGCTTGACAAAGTTGACAAATTTACATGAAAATGGGTCATGGGCTCTGTTTGGGCAATAGACATCTGCTCTTTCTGTTCATCACAATGTGTATTTAGAAGCACATTACACTAGAAATAAACTAGAGGAAAACCAAAGCTGGTCCTTTTCACTCATGCTGGAGTTTTCAGCATGGAATCAAATTAGATTTTGGAAAACAAGAACTAGCATGTTAAGGTGACCTGTGAATGTGCGTCCAGTGCTGGAATGACACCAAGGACAGAGGCAATTAACAGGACATCAACACAAAAGGCCAGAGTCATGGAAAAGGTTAAGTATTGGCTTAGAATAAAAATTATTTTTAAAGGAGAATCAGCACTGACATGAGGAGCACCTAGTGTAGCTAAAAATGGTGGTATTACTAACTTAAATACATTTTCCAGCATTGCAACAGCAGTTCAGCTATTTTCATAATTTTCAAAGTGTGTACTATACCTTGTAGTAAGGAGCTACTTTATCAAATGATAAGTTTATCGGTTGAAGCAATAAGCAAACACTCACCTTAAACATCCTCACTTTCATATGTAGCTTTGGAAAGTCTGATTCATTCTAGTTCATCCTAAATGGTCTGCTTTCTCATATTTTTCCTATTCACATTTCTAGTGAATAGTTTGTTTAGATGGTTCATCTAAATTAACCGATTAGTCTGCTTTCTCATATTGATTCACAGATTCAAGATAATAGATTCTCCCCACGCTGTCAAAAAACTTGTATGTGTTTGAATATTTTGCAAAAAAAACTTCAGTTATATGGTATTTTATACTATATTCAGTGACTTAAAAGTTTTTATTGTACCATTGTTTTAGATTCAATGGTCCGATTCTTGTTTAGATAGTTCATCTAAATTAACAGATTCACAACGCTTATCTACAGATTCCAGTAATGACATACTCCTGACACTTTGCAAAAACTTGTATGTTTGAATCTTTTGCAAAAAACTGTATTTTCTACTATATTCATTCACTTAAAATTCTATTTTGTACCATTGTTTCAGTTTTAATTGTGCGATTCGACTTTAGATGGTTCATCTAATTGAACAGATTCACAACTGATTCACAGATTCCAATACCTAGGCTAAATTTCTACTCAACTGTATCTTAGGTGTTTTTGTATTGCATTTAAAGGGGTCATTGGATGCCCATTTTCCACAAGTTGATATGATTCTTTAGGGTCTTAATGAAATGTCTATAACATACTTTGGTTAAAATTTCTCAATGGTAGTGTAAAACAACACCGTTATTACCCTGTCAAAAACAGCTCTTTTCACAGCAAGCCGTTTCAGTGCATTTCCCTTTAAATGCTAATGAGCTCTGCTATCCCCGCCCCTCTCCCTCCCTGGGGTGACACGCAGTTCTCTGAGAGACTGTAAACTTTAGCCGCATTCACCTTGAAACTGGCTAACTAGCACATTATTAGGAAAAGCAATTTGCAAAATTAATGAAAAAAAAAACGTATACTCGCTTCTTCTGTAATATTATTAAAAAATACGGGATTAGTTTCCACTGTTATGAGGTGAAGCTGAATCACAAATTATTCGTGCGAACATAGATGCATTTAGGCAGATTGCATTCCCCAACAAACGTACTCCACTGCGTCTTCAGTGGATCAGATGTCGGGAGTAAATGATGACTGCTATGCTCATTATTACATCCAACAACATTCTCATTCTTGTCTACATCTGCTCCGGCATCGAAACAATGGCGGATCGATGACACTCACTCAGGGCAGGTCTAAGGTAAGACAGCCGTGTCAATAAACAATCATCCCAGAATCTGAGAAGGGGATATTATTTATGTGGATTTTTAAAAAACCACTGGGTGGATTTTTATCATTATAGGGTGGTTGTGTACACACACTGCCAACACACATTTCAGTTCAAACAACAAGTAAAAGTGAATTTTGCATCCAATGACCCCTTTAATATAAATGTACCTGTTCACATTTAATGCTGTCACCATAACTGAAATTTATTCAAACCCCTTATTATGTTTTTGCCAGAAAAATATGGATTAATACTGTTTAATTTATAAATTATTAGATTTTTTAACATTTATTTTATTTCTAAAAACATATGAGCCCTTATAATAAATAAAATATAGTAAGCTATTTTTATTTGTAGATTAAGGTAAAACCATGAAATGACAGTAAAGTAGCGCTACTACACTGTACATTGTTACAGTCAAGCAAGTATCACAATGTCAGCTGACACCCAATTGAATTCCACAGTCATCATATTTCAAGAGTAATAGCCTTGTGCCACTGCGTTTTTTGCTATTGACTATAAATAGAAAGCTACAAACAAGCATCCTGTATTCTGGTTGCCATTCTGAGAGGCTCCTAGTTATCCCCTGACCTGAAGTCATAGCTGTTTCAACTGTAACTGGGGTTTCCAGTGCCGGTCTGCAAGGAGCAATGCTGATGTACAGAATATTGATGAAGGTCGGGCAGTCAGTAACTGTTGCCAATTATCATAATTCTTCGAATCAATGAGTGCTAGGCTTGTCAGTTCTGACATATCAGGCTCACAAGGGTTATTTGTATTCAGGAAACGGGAGCATCACGAAAAACTGCAAGGATAAAATGAAAACTTAATCTTTTAGAAGCCTTCAAGTAGAACCTTTGTTTTGAAAATGAAATCAAAGTCATTCAGATCTGTTAACAACTGGAGAAATCCTCTTTGAATATGCCAGTGGAAGCTTGGCTTGACTCTTTTTTTGTTTTGAATAAATATACTTTAGAAACACTGTTTAGTTTTTAAATTCCTGATGGTAAAGTTAATTTTGAATAAAATTATACATGATTATTGCAATCAGGCTCACAAGGGTTATTTGTATTCAGGAAACGGTAGCATCACGAAAAACTGCAAGGATAAAATGAAAACTGAATCTTTTAGAAGCCTTCAAGTAGAACCTTTGTTTTGAAAATGAAATCAAAGTCATTCAGATCTGTTAACAACCGGAGAAATCCTCTTTGAATATGCCAGTGGAAGCTTGGCTTGACTCTTTTTTTGTTTTGAATAAATATACTTTAGAAACACTGTTTAGTTTTTAAATTCCTGATGGTAAAGTTAATTTTGAATAAAATTATACATGATTATTGCAAAACACAAAACTAATTTCCACACAAAACAAATACACAGCTTGGCTTTTAAATCAATGCTGGCAGATGTGACTGGAAAAATAATTGGAAAAAAATAAGACATGCTAAGTCAAAGTACATGAAACTAAGATACAAGGCTTGAAATGCAAAACAAACAGGAAAATTCCTTAAACTCCAAGCTGCACTGATTTCAATAAAGACACAGAATATCACATTGATGTCAAACCTGAAAAATGTTTTACGTGGATAAAATAAAGACATGGTTATGAATGTAGCACAAATTTCGGTTGGCTATGAATGCAACATCTTGTTTCTGTATTGCAACCTCACTGATTGAAAAACTATGTTGCTTGCAGGATGAATGAAGGTCCATCTGCTTAGACAAGCAAAAGCATCCTCAATGAAGGAGTGACTCAGCATGGAGGAATATGAGCCCACACATACACACACTCTCATATACACAGAAACACTGATTCAGGAGTTGCACCGACCATTAGTTCTGCCACTAGTCAGTGTGTTGGGTCTGTGTTAACTAGTCGTGAATCACTTATAGGACCTATTGTCCTTGTGAGGGACCGACTAAAACTAAAGGCAGCTATATATTTTTATGTATAAATGCCAATTTATACTGATTATGTGTGAAACATAATCTGGAAAAGATTTACTTTCTATATAATGTTTACTTACATTTAGTAGAATTGTATTATATACATCTTAGATGTATAGTTTCTGAAGAGAAATGCAAAACTAAAGTTATCACAGAATAAAATATATTATTTCCAATCAGAATAAAACAGTAATGATATCAAATATGTTTATTTATTTAAACATATTTTCTGTCATCTCTAAACACCCCCTTACAAAGTCCAATTTGCATAATGATTTTTTAAAAATTATATCAGACCGCATGAATTTTAGTGACACCCTGAATCACATGACTTCAGTTGTACTTATTCTATACCTGGTGACAGTAAGTAAAAATTTCCTCTTTCTACAAACCATATCTCCTTGTATCCAGATGTTATTTTCTTTGTATTAATGAAATGGTCAAATATATATTTGGAATTAAGTGACCGCATTTCACATTCTCTTCTCCATTATCAATAGTGCAACGATGTATGATGTATGATATAAAATTCGGTGAACAATGGTAAATGTGAGTGTATATAAAAAGACAGCTGATTTCCCATCAGGCAAGTCAATTAGAGATAATTCAGGATAATTGTGCCATTTCTCCCCGGTCACCTCAATGGCAAAAAGTATCTCAACTTATCTGAATTCACCCTACTTAAGGCGAGCACTGAATTCAATTAGTGAACCACACATCTGAATGACTATACCCTGCTGGATGAAGACCAATTTAGACTTTAGACACCATCAATTTCCAGGCCGGTTTCAGTTGGTTTGTTACAGTAAGTGCTGGATTAGTGTTGGTCTAGCTGTTGGACTACCATGGTCTTAGGTGAAACTAGCTGACCACTCACATCTGTTGGTGGTCACCAGCATCTGAAACATGTGAAGACAGTCAACTTAAAATGAGTAGTTGCCCAAGCACACAAGAACTGTGAAGCCTTGAAGTCTATCCAACGAAGATGTCAGCCAGCAAAATTTTTGACCTCCTTTTTACAATCATCTCATAGGATATCTTAATCACATCTTTACTTTGGCCATCAATCTTAAAACAAGAGCCAAGCGAACCCTGTAATATGTTGGTTAATGTCTTATTCACCTAGGCATCATCAGTTAACACAGCATTGTTGAGTTAGCTCATCTCACAGAGCCAGAATTCCAAGACACGGAAAGATCAGTCTTCATTAGCTCTCCAGACGAAATGCCGCAGGCGTCCTTCTTAAGACACTGTCTTTACTTGCACTGCTGCAAAGGTGGCCCAGCACAAATGGAGATATTTGCAGCACAGGAGGAAGCTGAACGCTCCTCCTTAATGTCAGAGCAGGCCAACAACTATTAGTCAATGGAACAAACAGAATGTTGTTGTTTCAGGGATGGGAAAAACGTTAAATGAAAAACACATGCATTCACACATTTTCTACAGCCATGAACACACACATATAGCCACACGCATAAATCTATACGATCTCTGATGGCTAGCTGGAGGCATTATGGCACATTTGGTATGCTGCGGTGTGATATGTGCTGCTGCAAAGGAGGCCCAGTACAAATGGAGATATTTGCAGCACAGGAGGAAGCTGAACGCTCCTCCTGAATGTCAGAGCAGGCCAACAGCTATTAGTCAATGGAACAACCAGAATGTTGTTGTTTCAGGGATGGGAAAAACGTTAAATGAAAAACACATGCATTCACACATTTTCTACAGCCATGAACACACACATATAGCCACACGCATAAATCTATACGATCTCTGATGGCTAGCTGGAGGCATTATGGCACATTTGGTATGCTGCGGTGTGATATGTGTGGGCTGAAATGTCAGGGTGACTGAGGTGAAGAGAAACTGACAAAAGTGCAGAAACGACACTCTTCTCAAATGAAGTGACCAACCAGGAAAGAAAATCAGGCTCAGATTTTCCCACATTCATATGTGAGGTCATGTCCAATTATAATTGTTATGAAACGTACTGCTTTCAATATACGGATTTCCATCCACATATTTTGCACATTTGCAGAATAATGATGGATGGAAAATATTCTTATAAAATACTTACAGGTGCATCTCAATAAATTAGAATGTCGTGGAAAAGTTTATTTATTTCAGTAATTCAACTCAAATTGTGATGCCAAAAGCACCAAAAGTTGGTTAAATGACCATGGTGTTGGTGTGCTTGACTGGCCAGCAAACTCACCAGACCTGAATGTACTTTCTATGAACTATCTACTGAACTATGAAGTACCAGCTGTAGAATCTGGACTCTCTGTCACGAGGAGGGACCACCTCGATGGCCTCCTTCCTTAAGAGAGTGTTTACTTCCTATTCCATTACCAGAGCCTGCTCGGGGCCCACCAGAGTGGGAAGAACCCCACAGAAATGAGGCGGTGGAGAACCGAACTGGATTCTGTAGCCTCTCTCTACAGTGTGCAGGACCCATTGAGACACATTTGGCAGAAGTTTCCAGGCTGCCACAAAAGTCTTCTAGGGGAATAATCCTTTCGAGGCTGACCTCTGGTGTATCTTGGGAGCTGAGCTTGATGCCCTGAATGAAAGTGTTGCTGCCTGTATGAGGAGCTGGATGTAGATGGCTGGGGCTGCCTTCTGGCAGGAGCCAAATGGTGTAATCAGAGTGGCTAGTTGCTCTAGAGACCTCCTTGGAGGTAGCGAGCCCCCCAGCACCGCTACATTTCCGGGCGGATACTGAGAGTCGCGCTCGTTGGAGACAGCTGTGCCCTGAAACACCGGGGGTGGCAGGGTTGACAGACCGATCTCCTTAGGGCACTGAGGAGAGACAGGCACCGTATGATGAGGTGTACACCGCTCTTCCCCAGAGGGGCCTTCCCTCAGAAGTCCTGAGCCCGTAGCGTCAAGACTTCTTGGCCGAGGTCTTCTTAGTCAGAAGGACGGTCCGCAGATCCGGCCTTGACTTCGAAGAAACCCGACCTAGAGCAACGCTATGTTTTTGGGTCTCCTGGTATGAGGAGCAGGCACACGGGTACAAGAGCTATAGAGCTTCGAGGGAGGAACCGCTGAAACGTCGCCGCTTGTTTACGGCCCTCCTGAAACCTGTCGATGACCGAGTTGACGGCATCGTCGAACAGGCCAGCAGGCGCAAGTGGGGCGACCATGAGGAAGACCCTGTCTTTCTCCTTCATATCAGACAGGGTCAACCACAGGTGTCTCTCCGCCGCCACCAATGCTGCTATAGACCTGCCGATGGCGCGATGCCCTCCACGTCAACCTCCTCGGAGGAAGACAGTCGGAGCGTCGAGCCCTCTCCCCAGGTGGAAGAAACCGCAGAACAGGCTTCCGATCCCAGAGAGCGGGCAGTGGATCTGGTGGCTGAGGAAGAAGAAAGGGACTCGCCCATCTCCATTCCCTCCACCAGATCCATTTGCAATCCCCACGAGCGCAACCCGCCGCTCTGCCTTGGCAGAAGCGGGGCCAGCACCGCGAGGAATGCTGCTGAAGGCTCCCTCCTCAAAGAGAGCCTTCCGGGAGCAAAGCGTACACAGTGACAAACACTCGAAATGCAGGCAGTCAACTCCCTTGAGAGCTGACTCTGCATGCTTCGCTCCCAAGCAGACAACACACAGACTGTGTGTATCCCCACCCATAATGTAGCGTGGGCAGGGAGGAACACACAGCCTATAATGCTGTCCGCTCTTGCCCTTGTGTTTGTCCTTAGCCTTTGGCATTGTGCTTGTGACTGATAGTAGACAAACAATAGTAAATAAGGCTGACAAACACGGAGTACTGACACACACACACAGAGCGCTTGCTGAATGACAGAAAGCTGCCACTGTATCCACCGCACGAGCTTTTAAGTTTCCTGGTCACTACGTCACCCCACCCGTGACGTCTCGCCCATCCATTGGACTGATTACACACGTGATTCAGAGCGTGGTCACGCTGAAGGCGTTCCCAAAGCGTTTCGACGCAGCTCGAGTTCCTGAAGAGGAACTCTGGCTTCACCTGCATTATTCTGATAGGTCAGTGAACAAAATGCCAAAAGCCATGTTTGAAGAGAAAGCACAAAGTATTGATGATTCAGTATTGTGAAGGCTAGTCCTCTCTCTCAGGTTACCATAACAAGAAGTCCTTTTATGATTGTGTAAGTGAACAGAATGTCCTATAATGTCCAAAGTCATATAAATCTTTGATATACAAGCACACATGTCCAAAAAGTACAATAAAATCCCTTGTTAGCATTCCTTGTAGCATGTTCGCATTTCCTGACATTCATCATTATAGAGTCAATACAGACCTAGAAGGTCAAAGTCTACGTCAGGGTCAACTTTTGCCAATACATGTGCATGGTAATTCAAAAAACAACTCTCTTACGCAGTTATCTAAACCAAATATACTACAAAGAAAGTATATAAACAGAGCAGAGGAGTTTTTCCAGCATGTTTGATTATGAAACCTAATTTTGCAGGCCATTTTCTGAGGAGAAAACCTCTCACCCTTCTCTCCTCCCACGACTTTTGCCGTAATTCTCAATGTTGTACGCTTCATGTCTGCCAAGTAGAACTTAAACTCTCATCAAGCTTTGCCACGTAGTCACTGGCTGTCTGAGTCCAGCATGTCTCTGCTGGAATTCACTGAGAGCTGCAGCTTCTCATATGCACACACGCACTCCAGCTGATGTCGCCAAAGACCTGCTCGCTCAAAAACATTGAGATTCACTTACAGATATATTGTCCTGTTATTTTTAGTACCGGCTTGGGCATACCTGCACTTCCACAATGCAATACAACATCAAGCCTACTGCCACATGTGTAACCTTTCCATTCAAGTAAAAGCTGAATATTGCTGATAGACAGACACACCATACAAGGGATATGACTGATTTATGGTTTTAATTTGATGTCTAAGAAAAAAAGAAAAGCACCAATTGCTGTTGAAACAATTGCCTGAAGATGTAGGAGAAAATGCTTATAAAAGCAGCTCAGTCTTTATACTGACCATACACATTTCACTTTTATATTCTGGTTTACTCTTAATTTGAACCACAATTAAAAAATAATGCTTTAATTCCTATATTTACACCACTACATAGTCTAAATTGAATGGGAATTGTCGTTCCAGAGAGTGTGTGTCAAGACAACAATCTCACATCCTGTTTTGTCTTGGTCGCGCAAAATTACCTTGAGGCAATTTTGGTCTAAAATTTCATAGTCAGTTTATGATTAATGTTTTCCTTACTGTTTTAATTCTTGTATAAGTAAGGGATAATGCACAGCTAACTGTGCATTAAACAATTTTAATGCACGATGTGGAGGCCAAGAACCACCCGACGCGAAGCGGAACTAGTAGTGCATTATTCCGCTTATACCATGGTCATTTGCCAGCATCGACAAGTTAAAGCTGTTAATGATGTTTGCAGCTCAATATTTGACCGGAAGGGTAAACATGACTGTTATTTTTGTCAGTTACGGCTCGTTAGCGCTAGCATTTTGCCCGCTTCAAATCAGACACAGAGATGAAATAGTGCAGTAAGATCACATTTATTTGAATGAATCATGGCATTTGTTTGAATTAATTATAGATGGAGAGATAATTACCACCTTGTTGCTGATGAATATAATGTAGCAATCTAGTATCTTGGCTATTTTATTAATAAAAGTCACAGGGCAGTGCTGACAACAAGTTTCTGTGTGTATGCAGCGCAATCTGCAATCTCCGTTGTGTGTCTGTGTGTGTGTGCGTGTGTGAGTGTATTTGTGTGCATCAATTAAAGCAGCACATTTATATAAACAGCGATTAAACTTGAGTGTATTTGGGTGCATCAATTAAAGCAGCACATTTATATAAACAGCGATTAAACTGACTTGGAACTACCTGTGCATTAAACGGTTTTAATTCATACCTGCCAGCAAATCAGAATCAAGTATTCAGACAGATCATGGTATAAGTACGTTTATCTTGTGTTTATAAAATTTTGGAAACACAGATTTAAATTATTGCAAGCAAAGTACTGTTCAAAAGCCCAAAGTCAAGTTGAGAGACATTTATGCATAATGATACAAAAGATGTTTAGTTCAAATAAATGCTGTTCTTTTGAACTTTCCCTTCATATAGAATGTAAAAAAAAAGGTTAACAAAAAATATTAAGCAGCACAAATGTTTTCAACATTGACATTAATAAGAAATGTTTAGTAATAGCTTCTGAAAATTCAGCTTGGCCCTCACAGGAATAAAATATATTCTGAAATATATTCATATATACAATAGAAGTACTGCAACAATATTTGCAGAAAAATGTAGTAACTGCAGCTTTGGTTCAAAAATATTCAGCCAATAATAATAATATTCTGGCATGCATTAATAATAATAATAATAATAATAATAATAATAATAATAATAATAATTTGTAGAGTTTTCTGTACAATTCAGTATACACAGTGTACTCATAATTTGATTTAGATTTTATATTTATTAATTTGTTTATAATAATAATAATAATTCTTTTTTTAATATATATTTTTTGCCGCTTTTGCCTTTTATTTTAATAAATAAATTTTCCCACAGGGAAAATGTAGAAGCAAGCAAATCTAATTTGAAATTTGAAGCAAATCTGAACTACTCGCCCGACCTGGCAAACAGAAAAGTCCTTACTGCTGAGTGATGCTAACTTAACCATTAAGCCTCCTTTGGCTTAGAAAGACCATAAGCACCAAACCTGCATAAACCAGCACTGAGCAGTCTAGAAATGTGTGTTGATTCAGTGACAAGAAACTGAACCTCAGCATCTCTCCCTAGTCATCAGTATACATGTTCAGGACTCGCGTCAGCATTCCATGACGAGCTGATGTCAAAAAGGTGATCTGACCTCTGGGGTGAAAGTCAGCAGGTTGATTGATAACCGGCTTCTTGATGTCAGAGGAGCGGTAGACGATGTGATGACGCCCGGGTCCTCCTTCCTCCTCTCCTGTCATGTCGCCTCCTCTCTCCAGTGGCTCGATAAAAATCTCCTCTTGACCTGCACGGATCATCCCCGCCTGACAGGTCCAAAAGAGAGAAAGAGAAGTAGAGATTAGGTTTTTCAAAGGCAGGTACAGCACAAAGCTTGCACATCAAGTCCATTAAGCGAATCAGCTATAAGGGCTATTTCTGTAAGCCTGCTATATCATGTTTTCATCAGCTTTGGAAGAAACCCTCGGGCAACCTGATCTCTGAATCGATCCATCCTCTTTCTAACTCATGTGTTCGGGCCCGACCATCTCTAAAACTCTGTGACATTGCCTGTCATAAGCATAAACAAACGCTCGCTAAAGTTTCCAAACATTTTTAGGGAGCAAACATGAGATCGTCTTGTTTATACAGTTTAAAGACGACGGTGAGAAACTAGTCTACGAGGGCAAAGAGGGAAATCCAAACCACGAGCGAAGATCAATACGAATCTCTCTGCCAGAGTGAACAAACTCACTGACAGATACACTTGACAGCTCATATTCCATTCTTGCCGTGTCTCGTTGAGATTCGTTGGCTTTGAGTGACGGTCCATGTCCACTGCCAGGGGCGCTGTGAACGGAACGAGAGCAACAGAGAGAGAGTCTACAAGGCTGTAGACACACGGGGCTAATCGATTGTAGGACACATCGCAGTTCCTACGACTTATTGGTTTTTCCCTGCCAGAACGCAGGGTCTTTTCCCTTTGCTTCCATAGCAAATTAGACAGCTGGAACGAGAGCGCCAATCGATGGCAAGGTTAGACCTCTTCTCTGATGTGGTGGAATATCAAATGTGAACTTCAAACAGGGCCGTTAAAGTCACGCCGGAGCCCCCTCAGTCATCACAAAATTGAAGCTCGGCAGAGCGCAGGCCGCTGAGCTAGTCGTTTAGCTTGTTCTCCCAGGAAATATTACACAGCGAGCGATCCCGCCACCTCCCTCGCTCCCTCCTGCTTCCCCCGAGGGTTCATTAGGAAGGAAATGCCCGCGCACTGCATAAATCGACACCACTGCATGAAGGGCTGCCATCACACGTGAACAACACGGACTGAAAGTGCTGATGTAAAAACAAAACAGACTAACGTTTACTTTTGTCCTCTCCCAAAATCCACTCTGTGTCATCTCTATTGCAAACGAAAACGACAGTGTCACCAGAAATCAAATATGCTTTTCCTTTCTTAATGACCTGAATGGGTCTACCAGACATCCTACATCTGGGAAAAAGTGAGTGATTAATAGGATAATGCACCTCTGCATGATGTAACAGGCTTCTTACGCTATACACTCTGCAAAGTAAGTATTTTTGCTCTGTTTACCAGTAAAAAAATCTTTAAAACAGTATCAATTTACTTGAGAAGCAAAATTGTACCGGATATTAAGATTAAGGACACACACGCACGCACGCACGCACGCACGCACACACACACACACACACACACAAACACATATTGGTCTTCAAGTTTTATGAGGACATAGGCGTAGGATGGTTTTTATACTGTACAAACTGTATTGTCTATCCCCTTACCCTAACCTCACACAAAACTTTCTGCAGTTTTAGATTTTCAAAAAACTTCATTCTGTATGATTTATAAGCTGTTTTCTTTATGGGGATAAAAAATGTCTCCACAAGCACAAAATGTACTTGTATTACTATACTTATGGGGAAATTTGGTCCCCATATCATAGGTAATACCAAGTATACACACACACACACACACACACACACACACACACACAACTGTTCAAATGTTTGGGGCTGGCAATTTTTTAAATGCTTTTAAAAGAAGAAAAACAGGATTATTGTTAAATAATATTATTTACATATAAATAATATAACTTATTCCTTAAAATGTAATTTCTACATATTTCAGGTTTTCAAGTTGTGGTAAAAGAAAAAAAAGTTCAAATATTAGTTTATATTGTAAATCAAATTGCTTTAGTAAAGCATACTGGAATATCAGTCAAACCTCAAACATTTCTATCTAAAATATTTTTTAATCTGTCTGGGATGTTTGTCCACTACTCGAATAACATCAAACATTAAAATAGTTTGTAATTTTTGTGATAAAATTAAATGATCAAGACTGAAACACTGCCCTACAAAGGCAGATCTTTTCAAACACTGAACAGTACTGACAAGATCATTTTTAAAGTAACATTTTGATAAGCTGCTGAATGACAGCCTGTGACTGTGGTATAATTTACACTAACCTAAAAAAAATACAGTCATTCACGTTTGTCAGATTAGGTCGTTCCTGTTAAAGTGTGTTAAAGTGAAACCTGAGCACTTTTGAAGTACAGAATAACTCGGATTCCTGTTCAGAGACTGGGAACAAAACATTGTTTTCAATGATATTTTACCGAAAACACATTTTCATGATTTATGCAAGGAACTGAGGCTGAGTGACTAGTTGGAAAAACTAGTCAACTGGGGTTTTACTGGACAATCGAACACGCCTGCATTTCAACCGACTAATTCTTTCCATTTGGAGTCCTTTGGGACATCTCCAGAGCCCATAATCTGAAATGGAACCCATCATCAAAATCAAAGCCCCTCTTTCCTCATGGAAAAACTATGGCTAATGCCTGTCTTTTGGCCCTTTCAAGCACACACAGTTAGGCTCTAATAGCCTCGTATGAACAATCTATATTAAAATGTTCTGTTTTGTTACAGTCGAAGCACAGAAACATAGCACAAAACCTCCAACAGAACAAGCCGGGTCAGCTGCACCATCCAACTTCATCCAAGACCTTCATATCAGGGAGATTGTGGTTAGGCAGACTTCAGCTGATCTGAAGTGTCACTATCTGCCAAAATATCCAAGGGAGAGTTCATGAGCAGATTCAGATGCATTATCTGTGTTTGTGTGCGCTTGAATGTGTGGAAAACGGCCAACCTCCCTGTCTAATAAGAAATCCACAACCCTCTGTGGTCACTCTATATGTGTGTGATTGCTCATAAAGGTGATATTTGTTTGATTCTGACAGCTACAAAACAATGAGCACTGTATCTATTCAATTGCCACTACCGCTTCAAGTTTTCTTGGCTCCAGGTGGCCAGTTTGGTTCTAACATAACTTTTCTTGTTGTCAAATTTAACAGGAATTGATAGCCAAGATGCAAGGTTTTTTTTCAAAGTCCCGCCGCCTAGCAAATTACTGTCTCCACTTCAAAGAATGAGAAATATTTTTCATTTACACCCAATCCACACCTAGGAGAAAATACAATCAGTGTCAATTTAGAAGTTCCCATTTGAACTGAAGTATCACAGTGTGGAAAAAAAAAACACTGCTTCAACATCATGACATATAAGACAAAAGCTCTACTCCGAACTTATCAAGCTGCCTTGCGCCCTACAACTTGTGTAAAAGACGCATATTTTAGCATACTTAAAAAAAAAAAGAGTACTTATTATGGAAATGGACACGTAATTGCATGCTAATTCCAACTGGCAATTAAATTTATTTTATTTTTTTTACATTTATATTAAATGCAAAACGCTTAAGACTGATTTTTTTTTTGTAGATAATTAAGACTTAAATACCTCTTACATGTAAATTTATAATTACTTCTGATATCTTTGAAATATGGTTATAGTGTACTGTCAAATATACTAACAAGCATTTATGGTAAACTAAATTACACTTAGACTTATTTGTAATTACACTTTACAATTAAAGTTGTAATGTAGTATACCTAAAATTACATTAAATGTAATATTGAATAAGACACTACAGTTAAAATTATAATCAAGTACTTTACACATGCTTTATGTTAAGTTTTAAGTAAACTTTTTTAAAGCATGACAAAAAATGATTTAAAATGTACTTCAAAATAAAACTTTTAATTTGACATTATTACAAAGTGCAATTTTTAAAATTGTACTTAAAGGGATACTCCACCCCAAAATGAAAATGTTGTCATTAATCACTTACCCCCATGTCGTTCCAAACCCATAAAAGCTTCGTTCGTCTTCGGAACACAATTTAAGATATTTTGGATGAAAACCGGGAGGCTTGTGACTGTCCGATTGACTGCCAAGTAAATTACAATGTCAAGGTCCAGAAAAGTATGAAAGACATCGTCAGAATGAATAGTCCATCTGCCATCAGTGGTTCAAGCTGAATTTTATGAAGCGACGAGAATACTTTTTGTATGCGAAGAAAACAAAAATAATGACTTTATTCAACTATTCGTCTCCTCTGTGTCTCTCTGCATCACCGTAGTGCCATTTTGGAGAATAACCACTGAACGCAAGCAGCGTACGCTATTCTGTGTCAGCCGCGCTGCACTGATGCGCTCTTTTCGTTCAAATCAAAGCGTAAATACATGTAGAAAACGTATCCTTGTGTCGCGGCTGTCACAGAAGAGTGTACGCTGCTTGCGTTCAGTGGTTATTCTCCAAAATGGTGCTACGGTGATGCGGAGAGACACAGAGGAGACAAATTGTTGAATAAAGTCGTTATTTTTGTTTTCTTCGCATACAAAAAGTATTCTCGTCGCTTCATAACGTTACGGTTGAACCACTGGAACGAGCTAAACAAACTTTAAAATATGAATTATTCTTTTCTACCCTTCAGAAACACCAGGTTTTGAAATTTCCCCTCGACACGCCCCTTAACATGTCATCGTCATGTAATCAAGGAGGTCTGTCCTGAACAACTTGTGTCTGTTCATTAATCACAAGAGCGATACTGCTGTTGAATTAAGAACTGTCAAACTGTCAGATATCGAATGAATGTTTATTTACATTAGTCATTTCTCTCACCTCGTCGGCCATCTTGGATTTATCTTTTTACTTTGTCATAATGCATTCGCAATGCATTGATTTATAAGGATTCCGACAGCATTGCATTAGCATTCAGTGATAAAAAGAAAGGATCTTAAAAGGCAAAACATTTATAATAATCGCCTTTGTCTTGGAATAGTCACTAATATTCTACTAAAAAATTAATTGCCTTGCTCTTGGAATAGTCACTAACATTCAACTAACATTCTTACTAACAGCGATGTGTGTAAGACAGAGAACTCACACACAGGGAAAGACAAACAGAGAGAAAGAAAGACGAAGGATTACAGTCAGAGCTGAGCCCAAGAGACAGGGAGGAAGTGCAGTGCAGTGCTTCTCCAGCATGAGGCTCATGAGAGGCCAGACTCTGACATAACACAGGAGGTTATTAGGAAGCTGTTTATATAGTGTAAAAAAGAGTTACATCGGATGAAAGAGAAGCATGTGGGTGGTTGGGTACAGTGACACTAATGACGACGAACAGATTGCTACACTTAACATACTGTCCTGTCCTGTCCTGTCCAATCCGTCAAAGGGATATTGTCAGAGTGTGGACTATGACAAATGAACAAGATGTTAATGGAACAGCTCATTATAGGGAATAGCCATAATTAACTATCCCTGATAGTTGAACTACTCCTTTAAAAAAAACTGCCTCAGCGAAAATTTGACACTTTAGCTTCAGCAGTTATGCTTTTTCCAAATCATGTGGGAAAGATCATATTTACGAGTTGAACGCACATGAACGCCACTGTGGTGATGTGTCAGTGAGAAAAAACGGGGGACGCAATAAGTGCAGCATCTCCATGTTAAATTTGTTGAAATTAATTATTCTTTTTTTCATTCACAATAAAAATAGCTAAGTTGCATGTTCAAAATACAACAGTTTAGTACAATTACGTCAAAAAAACACTCCTGATGCATATTCCTTATTTTAAAAGTAGAGTTAAAAAAAAAAGTTTGGTAGAAAGGTTAGATTGGCATCTTGCTCCCACCAAAAAGACTTGAATGTACCAAATGTCATAATTACGACTTACCAACTTGTAAATATGAAATTCCCAGGTGAACCTGAACACACCATTAGCCCCTGCTGGTAGATGGTGTAATTTCAACAATACGCAGACAAAAAGTTTTTTCAACTGACAGCCATTTAAAGGCAGAGTAAGTGATTTCTGGTAGCCAATGTTGATATTTGAAATCACCAAAACAAACACGCCCCTACCCCAAAAGGGTCTTGCCCCTATTTTGATAGCTCCGCCCCACATATACGTACGCAACCCAGGCAACGATTAGTTCTGTGAAACAAAGCAAAACCAATATTACACCGTGTCTACGGACGTGAGCGGCGCGGCGCAACAAATCCCCGACAGAAAACTGCTGCCGGGTTCTATTTATGACGTGCTGACACAAATTTCAAATGTTTTCTAAAGTGTTTTTGAAAAATCACTTACTCTGCCTTTAAAGGCGGCCAAGTATTCTGAAAATAGATGCATTAAAGTGAAATACAAATCACAAAAAATTGTTTGTCCTTATCTGATAGCAGCATCCAAGTACCTCTAGCCGAGCAAATGCTATTGAGATGATTGGAAATGCTAACCGATAGCTCTCTCCAGGTATATTAGAACTCTTTGAAAGAGTAGCATATGCTGAACTAGAGGGCTGGAGCCCTGCAGAGTTTTGTTCAAGCCCTGCTCCAACACACAAACCATGTAGTTTTCAAATAAGCCTGAAGGACTTGATAAGTAGGATCAGGTGTGTTTAATTAGGGTTGAATCTAAACTCTGCAGGGTTCCGGCCCTCCAGGAATTTAGTTTGACACCCCTGAACTAGACTGTCAGTCATGGAATATAGTACATAGAAGACCAGCGGTGCACGCTTCTCTTCTGGATCCCAGATGAGAGCAGTTTTTCCATAGTTCCTGATTACTGTTATTCAATACTAGCCTTAGGAGAAAGAAGAGCAGCTAAGGTTTAGGTTTCAATAAAGATTGGATTTGGATGGTTTCCAAACAGGACCTGGTTATAAGAAAATGGGATATTAACCTTGTTTTTAAACAAGATTTGCTTCACTAAGAACTGTAAAGGGATCTGCCGTACAAAGCAGTGACTCGTGTTTTCATTCACACAGAACATTTGCAGTGTTTTCATTCATTTAGTTTTAGGCAAAGCCAAGGCACATATGAGGTCTTTGAGTGTGTTTATGCAACTGAAGACTCAAGATCAGTGAGACTTATGATGATGAGCTTCCTCATGTGTGTTTTTGTTGGGACAACACAGCCGATTGTGCCTGCCTGTGATCTGTCTCCTTTATCTTTTTAAGTTCTAATATCTTAAAGGGGTCACATTCAGATGATTGAAATGGCCAGATGTCGAAGTTCATCTTGGTGCTGCAACTGTCCTGGTTTTATAATCATAACACCATTTTTTTTCTTCTTTCATTTTAGCACTGGTGTCTTTGATTAAAGATTTAACAATTGCAGCTCTTTCATGGATGTTGGCTTTGTAAAGTTCTCTATGGTCAGTTTTTGTGGAAACAGGGGCTTCAAGGTGAATATTGAGATTTGCTGTCACTTTGCAGTAGTAGTTCTGTGTTGTCTGGACACAGTCCTTCTTAGTGTTTAATGGTCCCTATCATTCACTTGAGTTTTTTTTTACCCACATTCTTCTTTGCTGATGAAGTCTTGCCATGCTTTGTGTGGACACAATCATAGTCATAAAGACTGCCTTAAAACACTAAACAATTGGGCTGTTAGGGTCACAGACACTCCTGTTCCATGATTTGCCCTTTTTGGAAGTCTGACAAGTCACCCATTTCACAGGCTGCTTGTACTAAACACTGCTGAGCACAACTTATACTACTGATATAAAACTTAGTGAGTACAGACAACAAAATAATAAAAGATAATTGCAATGTTTGTTTTTTTCCTACACAAATTATATTTACCCCTATAATAATGGGTGTTCTCGCCACTGTTAATCGCTTAACAATGGTGTTAATCGCTTCTCGGTCTTTTGGCTAAGATCAAGCGTAGTCTGGAGCCGGGGCTTGCTCCGTCCACTCCACGCATCGGCCTGGTATTGCAGTGTCGCCAGGAACGGTGTTCTTCCCCTTTTTGGGGATTGTCGCTTTTTTTTGTGGGGAAGTCGTGGCCTAATGGTTAGAGAGTCGGACTTGTAACCCAAAGGTTGCGGGTTTGAGTCTCGTACTGGCAGGGATTGTAGGTGGGGGGAGTGAATGTACAGCGCTCTCTCCACTTTCAATACCACGACTGAGGTGCCCTTGAGCAAGGCACCGAACCCCCAACTGCTCCCCGGGTGCCGCAGCAAAAAAATGGCTGCCCACTGCTCCGGGTGTGTGTTCACGGAGTGTGTGTGTGGGTTCACTGCTGTGTGTGTGCACTTAGGATGGGATAAATGCAGAGCACTAATTCCGAGTATGGGTCACCATACTTGGCCACATGTCACGTCACTTCACTTCATTATTTTGTCCAACCCCTGTATATACAACAACGATCAATTAAAATCTTAAAAAACGTAAAAAAAATCATTAATATTATCTAATAAAGAATAACAATGTCTACAGTTCTCCCAAAAATGAAAAACCTATCATCTTTTACTTTTCTTTCCTTTTAGAAGAAAGAAAGTCATACAGGTTTTGAATGACAGAATTTTTATTTTGAAGCGAACTATTCCTTTATTCAAAATAAATAAATGCTGTCACCTTGCATCTGTTGTGAATGTGAATTTTAGTCTGTGTTACCCATGTGGCAAATTGCGCCAGTCCAATGATTCAGGTCAGATTACTCAAGGATTATTGAATCGTGTATTAAAAGCAGAAACCTGAGTGTGTGTGATCAGACACACAGTGAAGTGGAATAGCAATTCCACAGAGAGAGACACAGCCTTACATGTTCCTTCTCATCATTTATCTTCTGAGCCGGGCAAAGACAACCACATTCCCCGAGCCAAACCTACTGCTTTTCCACAGCCTGTCCAATGGCTGGCCTGTATTTCATACAGACGTCTCTTCTCCTGAAGAATGACAGATGATGAAAAAAAGAGAGCCAGAATTCCCCAATTATGGCAAAGAGTTTAGTAGGAATGTTGATGAGATGAAGCAATGACGGTGGATGCTAAGTACTGGAAAGTATTTACACACATGTGCACACACATGCTGTATATGAATCAAGCCAGACCTCACACACACATGCACACATTTTTTCCTGTCAGAGGTCTGGACAAACCAAAGTGGTTGAGTCTCAAAAATCAGTACTTTCAATTCCAGCATTGCTTCCTTAAGAGAATTAGGACATCTAGCCAAATAGCTAATAACTTATTTAAAAATGAAAAGCTTCCTTTTTCAAAACTTTTCAGTGTCAGCTCTCACTGGAAACCTTTTCTATCAATGGGCCTATGGTTAAACTGACGCCATGATCTCATGTTACAGGCTCTTCGCCACATCATCAGCTGCCAAGAATTCATTGTCTTTTCCCTTTCTCTTTCTTAAACTCAAGGAAAAACTGATACTCACACCTCACACTTGCATTTACGCAGTTAAAACAAGGTTAAGCCTTCACATTTCCTTAAATCCGATCCATTAAATCAAAAGCCAAGCAAAACCCAAAATTAAATGTGGTGTAAATGTGGTGTAAATTTAAAAAAAGTTGATGTCATATTTCAAGGTATTAAGAAGGAAATTGGGCTTCAATGCTTTCATTGGCTTCCCAATGGCTTCATAGTATAACTAACTTTTGTGTGTTTTTGACTTTAAGTTCAAAAACACTCCTGACTGGAAATCAAAAAGTAGTTTTTAAGTCTTGTTTTCCCGTAGAAACTTACACAAATTTTGCATAACGCCACAATGCAATAAGCTTTCAGCAACAAGCAATTTCAGTTTTTCTGTCCATAATGAAAACAAAAATGTTTTTTTGCAATGCTTTCTCACACACGTGATATGTTGTGGCTAAAGAGTGCAAAACTATAAACACATCCTGTACCTTGTAAATTCAAGACTTTGGTGATGCTTCAGCAGACAGTTTACTTTGAGCGATTTTCCTTATGGAACTTGAGGGATTTGTTATGTTTCTAAATTCCCAGACTCTCTTCAGTCATGATACATGAGGAGAGGTACTTCAGTCCAGTGAGGATTCGGTATGGACAGGGTAATTGGTAATGTTTTAGTATAGGGACCAATTCTCACCATCACTAGTTGCTTATTATAATGCATATTATTAACACATTTGCTGTTTATTAAAGGGGTCCTATTAAGCTTTTTCACTTTTTCAACTTTAGTTAGTCTGTAATGTTGCTGTTTGAGCATAAAAAAAGATCTGCAAAGTTACAAAGCTCAAAGTCCAATTCAAAAGGAGATATTTTATTTAACAGAAATCACTTTTCAAAAACTACAACGAATGACTCGTTTGGACTACAACGCATATTTTTCGGGATTTGTGATATCACAAATATCGACGAATGGGATGAGACCTGGTTGAGCTGCACTAGAGAAGGCAACGAGTGTTATCACTATGTCGGAGACAATCACAGCACATTTTGTCTTTCAGAAGGCGAGCCTTCATTTGATACAGGAACTTTTCGAGCCGTTCATGCCAGACTGAGGAGAGAGGTTTTGTAATAATGTAAAATATGTGAAAAATAATGTGTTTTTCGAACATCCTAGTATGAGAGCCTGTTCTAGTACACCCCCAAAACAAAATCAAGACTTTGTAAAAGAGCATAATAGGACCCCTTTAAGACGTATAAAGTACATATTGTATATGACCATATTCTACATCCCTAATCCTACCCAATAACTAAACTTAACAAATACCTTACTAACTATTTAATAAGCAGCAATTTAGGAGTTTACTAAGGCAAAATTCATAGTTAATGGTTTGTTAATAGCGATAATTGGATCTTAAAACAAAGTGTGACCAGTTTATCTGTAGCAATGCCACAGAAATAAAAATCATGACTCACAAAATGTATTGTCACTTGCCATTTTTATTGATTAGCACCATGTGCAATATTTACTATGTTTTTTTCTGAATATATATTACGTTGAGTTGAAATTTGTAATTTAATTTAATTGAATGTAATTTTATATATCTACAACAGTCCATACAGTTTACGCACAAAAAAAAATCAATAAATAAAAAAAATTGGGGGTGAAATATTCCTTTAATCCAAGAAAAAATATTATTAGTAAATGGCATAAGAAAACTAAACTTAAGTCAGATTTACAATATTGTTTGGGGTCAGTAAGGTTTTTTAAAGCGATTAATGTATTGGATGCATTAAAAGTCATTAAAAGTGACAGCAAAGACATTTACAGTCTTACAAAAGTTTTTTATTCCAAATAAATGCTGTTCTTTTGAACTTTTTGTTTATCAAAGTATTCTGAAAAAATTGTATCTATGTATCTCGTTACTGTATTTAATAACGATAATGATTAGAAATATTCCACAATATTACTGTTTTTACTTTGTATTTTTTAAACACATTTGTAGTTTTTGATCAAATAATTGCAGCCTTGGTGAACATTAGACTTCTTTAAAAAATATTAAAAATCTTACCAACCCCCAAACTTCTGAAGGGTAGTGTATATACAGAAAAAGAAGTGTTATTATCTCAAACAATTTTGCTTCTCAAGTAAAAGTAACCTTAAAACAAAGAAAAAATACTGATGAAGAAAATGATTTTTGCAGTGCTGTGCTAAGCCGGTTCACTCGACTGGAAACTCTGACATGAAATATCACTTTAAAACAGCACTGTAGCACACATTCAGCACAACTGGGCCAGAGGGAGAGCAAGAAACAGAGCAATAAGGGAAACACCTCTTTGTTACCATGAACCAACAAACCCAAATCTCGATTTCATCCAATAATTTGAAGAATTCAGAAATGAGCTTCTCGCAGTGAGTTCAAGTAAGTGCAGCCTTAGGGAGGAATTCCTTATCTGGCTTACGATTCCCTTTCCAGTCCTCCCTGAACACATGTGTGTCAGTCCAGTCTCTGTTATTCCCTCCACAGGAAGGAGAGGCGTGTGTTTAAGGTATCAGGAGACTTCTCTGAAGCAGGCCAGACCACTCTCCTGCTCTCTCTTTCACAGCTGCCACATCACAAGACTCTTAAGTCGAGGTTCACAATGAAAGCACAGAGGCCATTCCAGAAATGAGAGCTGTCATCCATCTGGAAGGCAACTCCCAGTCAATCCCGTGCCCAAAGCTCTAGAGTGATTTCATTTGTACCTCTAAACCGCTCTGTTACTTTAGCACACTGAGCTGTGCGCTCTGGAATTTGCAAACTGTTTATTTCTTTCTTTCTCCACCACTTTATGTTTTGGAGAGCATTGCTGGTGGAATGTTAATGACATCATCAAAGCACTCCGAAAGATTCCCAGGCGACAGGTGCCAGGAGATTTCTGGAGCAACCCCACCTGACTAGTGCTCCCCTTTCATCCTCCACCGCCACGGTACGATGACACACACACACACACACACACACACACAAACGGCGCAAAGTGCCACCAAGGCCAGCTGCTTAAGTCTGACAGATGGCCCCCCCAAAAAACAGCACCCGGTTTCTCATTTGGAGCATTTTTCAATTCATTTGAGACAGCTCAGAGGTCACTTGAGACTCTCGGCTCTAAGCTTGTGCACCGCTCTCATGACGCTGCCTAAACCTACACTGAATAAACCTGACATCAAAAGAGAGTGTTCAGAAGATTAAAGGCTATCGGTTGGATCCTGAATCAGAGTAATGTGCACTCATCAAAGGTGGAGAGAAAGGATTGTATCGGCACAGAGGATGACTGCTGGAGTCCCGTTAAAGAAATGCACACAAGTAAAGCAAAATTCAATGAGTTGGGATGTGCAAAACTACATTTTTCCCGAAGTCGGTGTCAAGAAAGCCATGCGCAATAGAATGCAACAATGAATAATGCAGTTCATGTGAATAATAATGTAATTCAAGCACTGTGAATAATAATGTAACATTTTTGTATGTTTTTTAATGTACAGTTTTTTTTACGATCTAAAAATAAAATATAAAACACTAAAATGTAAAAATTTTGAGTTACAGACATGCATTACGAGTATAAAATTTATTGAAAAAAGTCACATTTATACAAATATAAGTTATTTGAGACATTAGGGAGATTGGATTACTTCATTCGCAGTGCTTAATGGGCGTGGGAATTCACTTAAGAGCAATGTTCCCTCTAACTTTTTTTCTTCCTGAGCAAAACTTTTCTCTATTGGGCAGACATTTCGTCCACCTGAGCAAAAACATTCTTTATACCAGACATGTACAGTACGCACACAAAAAAAGTGTGTAACTTTTAACTTTAATGTGCTATTTGTATTTAATTTGACCCGTGACTAAATTATGTACTTTTTTTTTTTTACTGTATAATACACTGCCATTCAAAAGTTTGAGATCAATAATGTTTATTAAAGAAGTTTCTTATGCTCATCAAGGCTGTATCTATTTGATAAAAACACTGAATATTATTTCACAAAATAATATTGTGAAATATTATTGCAATTTAAAATAAAAGTTTTCTTATTTAATATACTTTAAAATATAATTTATTCCTATGAAGTAAAGCAATTTTCAGCATCATTACTCCAGTCTTTAGTGTCACATGATCCTTCACAAATCATTCTAATATGCTGATTTATAATCAATGTTGGAAACAGTTGTGCTGCTTAATAATTTTTTGGGGACCTGTGATATTTTTTCAGGATTCTTTGATAAATAGAATGTTAAAAAGAACAGTGTTTATTCAAAATAGAAATTTTGTGTTACAATATACACTACTATTCAAAAGTTTGTGGTCAGTCATTTTTTTCTTTTTTTTTAAAGAAATTAATACTTTTATTCAGCAAGAATGTGTTAAATGGATAAAAAGTGATAGTAAAGACTTATATTTTTAGAAAAGATTTCTATTTTGAATAAATGTTGTTCTTTTTAACTTTTTATTAATCAAAGAATCAAAGAAAAAAGTATCACAGAGGAGAGCTCTCAGTCAATACATGGGAAAACAAAGTAACTGGCATTACTTAGGCCTATTTGAAAAAGTAACTCTTGTACAAATTCTTGTAATTTAAAAAGTAATGTGTTACTTTACTAGTTACTTGAAAAAAGTAATCTGATTACGTAACTCATGTTACTTGTAACGCGTTACCCCCAACACTGCCTATGAAGTACCGTTCTGTGCCCATCATCTGCTATTTCCAGCACTTAAACAAGCCACTCTTATTTAATACATTATGACGTTTTATTTCACGTTATTGCATTTGCGTTTGCGTTTGGGTTGGCTCTCGATTTGAGCTATTTCGTCCGCAACCATTAAAATATTCGGGTATCAACTCAATAGCGGTTTACCCAAGCATTGCAATTCATTCGCTTTCGCCAATGGCTTTCACAACTCATTTATGCGTGTGCGCGGCACATTATTTCCTCTGTGCGGCTGCGGTGGAAGAAGTGCACAGCAGCGCGCGCGCGCAGCTTCAGTGTTGGGAAGGTTACTTTGGAAATGTAATAGGTTCATTACTTCAATTCACTTCACTTCAATAACTGTCTGGTTTGGTTCAGCTACAAAATCAGACATCAGAAGACTACAGAGAACGGTTCGGACTGCTGAAAGGATTATTGGTGCCCCCCTGCCTACCCTCCAAGAACTGTATACATCCAGAGTGAGGAAAAGGGCTCAGAAAATCACTCTGGATCCATCACATCCAAGCCATCTCCTTTTTGAACTTTTGCCATCTGGTCGGCATTACAGAGCACCGAATACCAGGACAGCCAGGTACAAGAACAGTTTCTTTCCCCAGGCAATCTACCTCATGAACAGTTAATGTTCTCCCATTGTGCAATTAAAGTATGTGCAATAACCTTATACTTATTTATCACCCTAAATCCTAGTACATCCCTACAACTTTATTTTATTTTAGTCTATTCCTATTCTATCTATAGCACACCTGTACATACAATTAATTCTTTTGTTGTGGTTTATATTTATGCATGTGTATTTTATTCACATCTAATTTTTATTATCTGTGTGTTGTTGTTGTCTCCGTGTACTGGAAGCTTGTGACACTATAACAAATCCCTTGTATGTGCAAACATACTCGGCAATAAAGCTCTTTCTGATTCTGATTCTGATTCTGACCTTGGATGCAAAATATCTTCATTTGCATATAAATGTGTCTTAGCAGTGTGTGGACACAATCACCCTACAATGATAAAAAAATCACTCCTTTTTTTTAATCCCCCAAAAACCTAAACAGTCTCAATTATCAAGCCATTTTGATTTTGGAGTGAACCTTCAATACCACGGCTGAGGTGAGACCCTTGAGCAAGGCACCAAACCCCCAACTTTGTTGGTGTGTATTTACAGTGTGTGTGTTCACTGCTGTGAGTGTGCACTTGGATGGGTTAAATGCAGAGCACAAATTCCGAGTATGGGTCACCATACTTGGCCACACGTCACTTCACTTTCACTAAATTTGTTTATGTCTGGCTGCGCAAATCATTTTACTCCAGACTGCTTTCTGAATGAGGGACAATTCAAGGCAGGTTTTGTTAAAAAGTTAAAACTCAAGGATGGATCAGTACCCATTGTTCATGATCCAGCTGCACCTCCAGAAGAAGCAAGTCTCACACTTTTTATTTTATTTATTTATTTTTAGTTTTGGGCATTTTTGCCTTTATTGTGATAGGACAGATCAAACATGACAGGAAGCGAAGTGGGAGAGAAAGAGGGGGTGGGCGGAATCGGGAAAGGTCCTAGAGTCGGGATTCAAACACAGGACACCCGAAACACAGTGGTACTGTATGTCGGCACGCTGCCCGCAAGGCTATCGGTGCCAACACACTTTTTATTTTTTATGATTATTTGCGAATCGTGTTTGCTCTTCCACAGAAGAGAGGTCATTAGCATGTAAAGAGATATGCACCGAAACGGGTCGCTGTGAACAGAGATGTTTTTGACAAGGTAAAAAAGGGTGTTGTTTTACATGACCACTGAGACCATTTCAAGAATACCCTAAAGAATCATACCAACTTGTGGAAAATGGGCATCCGATGTCCCCTTTAAAGCACAGCCACCACAAAATCAGACTTACTTTAAAATCATTCTGAGGTTAAATACATATTTAAAATCATAACATGAAATAGTTTAATAGCTATGATACTGTTTTTGAAATCAAATCTTTGCATAGCTATGACAGGAAACACTGGAATCTAACAATGCCTTAGAAAAAGAACAGTTAACCTTAAAAAAATAAAGCATATGCATAAACCCTATCGGATAAGCATGTTATAAACTTCTGAAACCTTGGTGTTTCATATTTTAGAGCAGTCACTGCAATTTATGAAAGAAATCAATTAAATCTGTATGTGGGAGTGTGTGTGAAAAAAAAGCAGATGTAACCCCCTTTGTAATCCTTAACATTTTCATAAGTAACTGTAATTTAATTACACATTTTTTCTTAGTAACTGTAACTGATTACAATTACTTTTATTTTGTAATTAAATTACGTAATTCCGTTACATGTAACTAGTTACTCCCCAACACTGCGCAGCTTAGAGGGAACATTGCTTATGAGCATTTTTTGCAGGGTTTCTATGGTAACAGCAACTTTTGATTTGAGAATTTAAGGCAATGTTCTTAATCAGAAATTTGTCTTTTATACAGTTGAACAATATATCATCACTTAAGCTCAGATCTCATGGTAGGCCTGTCTTGGAAGATTTATGCTATAAAAGAAGAGAAAGTCAATGGGATTTTTACTTCCAGAATCTGACTGTTGTGCTGTATTATACTGGCTAATAAGAAAGTGTATTCATTACATGTTTTTTCTTTTGAACATCAGCTAGACAAAGGAATGCAAAGGTATGGAAAGGTTTCAAAGTTGAAGTACAACACAATGGCCAAAGAGTGTGAATTTGTACAGTATGGCTATAGTAGTGGTTGCTTTAACAGAAATTAAATTAAATATAAAACTTTACTAAAAGAGTTTTAGTAAAAAAACAACAACTATCAAACATATATGTTTGTCGTCAGCCCAGTACAAGTCAAGCCGGCCGTTCCCGAGTCAGGCCCGCCGGCCACGTCGTTGTCAAGCCCGCCGGCCGCTACGAAGTCAGGCCTGCCGGTTACCGCAACGACAAGCCCGCCGGCTGCCCAGTTCTGTTCTCTGCCTTCATCCTAGCCCCAGAGCTCGCTCCAGTGTCGGCTCCAGCCCCAGAGCTCGCTCCAGTGTCGGCTCCAGCCCCAGAGCTCGCTCCAGTGTCGGCTCCAGCCCCAGAGCTCGCTCCAGTGTCGGCTCCAGCCCCAGAGCTCGCTCCAGTGTCGGCTCCAGCCCCAGAGCTCGCTCCAGTGTCGGCTCCAGCCCCAGAGCTCGCTCCAGTGTCGGCTCCAGCCCCAGAGCTCGCTCCAGTGTCGGCTCCAGCCCCAGAGCTCGCTCCAGTGTCGGCTCCAGCCCCAGAGCTCGCTCCAGTGTCGGCTCCAGCCCCAGAGCTCGCTCCAGTGTCGGCTCCAGCCCCAGAGCTCGCTCCAGTGTCGGCTCCAGCCCCAGAGCTCGCTCCAGTGTCGGCTTCAGTCCCTGAGTTTGCTCCAGTGCCAGCTCCTCGAAAGCGCCTTGCTGTGCCTGCTCCTCCAGAGCGCCCTCCAGTGCCAGCTCCTCATAAGCGCTTCCCAGTTCCCGAGTCTAGCCCAGTGAGGGCTACTGATCCCCCGTTGAGCCCAGGGAGGGCTCCAGATCCCCCATTGAGCCCAGGAAGGGCTCCAGATCCCCAGTTAAGCCCAGGGAGGGCTTCAGATCCCCAGTTAAGCCCAGGGAGGGCTCCAGATCTTCAAGTAAGCCCAGGGAGGGCTCCAGATCCCCAGTTAAGCCCAGGGAGGGCTCCAGTCCCGTCATGGCCCACGGAGGGCCTCGGAGCCCGTAAGCGTCCCCAATTAAAATAGTGTATTAAAAACACTTTAAATTAAAACAAATTTAAAAAAAAAAAATTTTAATGAAAAAAAAGTAATTAAAACACTTTAAATAGAGTTCCCTGTTTTTAGTTCAGCGTCCGGTATTGTTTATGTCTTCATGTGCTACGTGAGTTTCCCTTGTTCCTTGTTAAAGTTCTCTGGATTGATGTACTCCTC
>NW_015540909.1:124092-127413 GCF_001515605.1 Sinocyclocheilus anshuiensis
TCTCGATCCCCCGTTAAGCCCAGGGAGGGCTCCAGTGCCCTGTCATGGCCCACGGAGGGCCTCGGAGCCCGTAAGCGTCCCCAATTAAAATAGTGTATTAAAAACACTTTAAATTAAAACAAATTAAAAAAAAAAAAATTTTAATGAAAAAAAAGTAATTAAAACACTTTAAATAGAGTTCCCTGTTTTTAGTTCAGCGTCCGGTATTGTTTATGTCTTCATGTGCTACGTGAGTTTCCCTTGTTCCTTGTTAAAGTTCTCTGGATTGATGTACTCCTCATCTACCTCCGTTCCTTGCTCCGAACTCCACTCAGTAGTGCAACCGTGACAATATGATCCTGTGCATCGTTTGTGCTTCCAGTTTTTTTTTTTTTTTTTTTACCTTTAATTTAACAGGATTTTACAGTGCAGGACAAAATAACTAATCAAAACACTAATTAATACCTCATGGCTAAAAAAATGTACAAGAAGAAATCTAGATTACCTAGTTGACCTCATTAGTCAGTTGTTGGATGACTAGTCGACCATTGTGACCTATCGCTAACAAAGAGTTACACAAACATCTATGCATGTGTGGGTGACGAGTCAAGAAGCCAAACAAGCAGCAATCTGACTAATGAGAAAAATAGAGGCTTGTTTACATGAAATGGGCTTTTCATTTCCATTCAGTTTTCCAGATGTTTCTGTACTCCCTGATGAGCTGGACTAATGATGTCATAATAAAAAAAAGAATAAAACAAGCCATCTCATATCTCAGCAGTGGAATAAATTTGTAAAACAACACTTCATAACGCTTCCCCTCACTATGAATGCTGAGTCTGAAATGTCAGAGGCAATTGCATCACCAAATGGAATTGCAAAAATAATTATCGTTACCAACAGGTTTCCCAGAACACTCCCCGTATTCCATTGGTCAGCTAGACAGATTGTCCCGCCCCCAAACTCACACAGTTGGTTCAGTTGATGTTGCTATGTCAGCCTGGGTAGATCAAACAAACAAACCTCAAACAAACAAAGCAATGTTTTGAAAGCAACACAGAGTTATGGGAAATCAGCCCTTCAGTGGCTTACTTCAATGGGATAGGAGAGATACTTCAATGGGATAGGAGAAAGAATATTAAAATATTACGTTTCACCTTTAAAAACACAACTATCCACAAGCCCAAATAATCTCCTTGTATATTGTGCTAAGCCTCATTGAGTAGGAGGATCTTGCTAATTTCAGGCTTCCTGCTACAAACTAGCTTTAGCTGCAGCAACAGCTTGTGCCCCTGCTGGAGAACTGAAGCACAAGCTCACGGTGAACCTCCCACTCACTTCACACTAAGCAGGGGTTCAGACCTCACAGCGCGCAACTGCCCTACTGAGCTCCATGACAGGTTCTGCACCAATGAGTTCTGAGCTCCATCCTCTGCTGTAGAAAGAACATGAACATGTCAACGAGGACACTGTGAGCTTTATATGTTGATCTCCATGTTCAGATTTCAGTTACAAACAGAAACTGGGTTTATAGCAATAGTTCACCCAAAAATGAAACTTCTATCATCATTTACTCAAGTCCAGGTAACCAAAACTCAGAAGATCCAAAAATGTCATAAAGCTGTTATTAAAGTAATCCATTTGAATCAAGCGTTTTAATCCAAGTTTTGTGAAGAGATGTGTTAGCTTTATATGATGTGCTTCACACGCTAGAACAAACCTCACTAGTTCTTGTGCATCACACACTCACATTTGAGCTTCTGTGTTTACAATAAGTGATGTGTTCTATGTAGGGGTGTAACGTTTATATATACACTGAACAAAATTATAAACGCAACACTTTTGTTTTTGCCCCCATTTTTCATGAGCTGAACTCAAAGATCTAAGACTTTTTCTATGTACACAAAAGGCCTATTTCTCTCAAATATTGTTCACAAATCTGTCTAAATCTGTGTTAGTGAGCACTTCTCCTTTGCCGAGACAATCCATCCACCTCACAGGTGTGGCATATCAAGATGCTGATTAGACAGCATGATTATTGCACAGGTGTACCATAGGTTGACCACAATAAAAGGCCACTCTAAAATGTGCAGTTTTACTGTATTGGGGGGTCCGAAAACCAGTCAGTATCTGGTGTGACCACCATTTGCCTCACGCAGTGCAACACATCTCCTTCGCATAGAGTTGATCAGATTGTTGATTGTGGCCTGTGGAATGTTGCTGGATATTGGCAGGAACTGGAACACGCTGTCAAACCCTGATCCATTGTTCATGATTCAGTCCACTGCCCTCTAGTCGTCATACTGTGAAAACTCATCTTCTCTTGAGACAAACCTGTAAAATAAATACTATGCGATGATTAAAGTAAAGTCAGTATTTTAGTTTTAACTCTTAGGGATAAAAATCTACCTCAGCTTCTGCTCTAAACTATAGTGAGCCCTTGTACATTACTAAGGTTACAATTAACAACAAAGCCCAAACTTAAATTCAATTAGGCTTACTATTTATTTTTATGTAATAATCAACACTCAAATTAAAAAAAAAATTGTATGCAAACATGTAAATTGCACATAATGCCGTTTTTAAATTTACTTCTAAATTATAAAATTACTATTGTTGTCTAAATATATTAATTTACACAGTGGCTGCATAACTTGTTTCATAACAGATTTTTTGAAGACATATAATTAAGACATCACTAACAGGTAAAGTAAAATATAATGAGTCTAATATTTCTCGAAATGCTCTTCTCTAGACTTCATTTCTCTAGCGTACTAACGAGCTGTGGACACTGATCACTTGCCTGAGGTAAATGAAATGCTACATGACATTTTGTTTACAAGCTGTTTTACTGACGTCTTTCCACGGTTGAAACACTGATTAAGAGATTACATGAGATTTTTATTCATGTTTATTTCGCATTAAAACTAGTAGTAAAGAGGAATGGATGATCACGCTCACTCGCGCTCCTCTCTGCTGTTTGAACTCAGGCGTTTATAGAGCAATCTGCCACACCACATCAAAGAACGCCAAAACGGCATTTATTGTTTAAATTTCCTGATAAAATGGGCATAATTTAAAAGATGAGACTTTGTTTCTTATCAAAAGTAACAATACATAAAACTATGTATGTGTGTCATTTGTTTAGATACATAAAAACTTAAGTTAAATCTGTTCATTATATGAAGTGATCATATTTCTTCACAAGACTTAAACCACTTGATTACTGTTATAATGCCTTTATGACCTATTTTGGATATTCTAAGTTTTGGTTACCTGCACTTTTAATGGAGGGACATTAACCTTTCAGTTTTCATTAATATCTTGTTTTATCTTGTGTAC
>NW_015540909.1:128723-139143 GCF_001515605.1 Sinocyclocheilus anshuiensis
TGCTTTAATTTTCTTACCAGAAGAGTGATTTTTTTGGCACCTCAAAAACTGTGCTGTTTTTGTTTGAGCAAACAACATTTGATCCAACCAATGGAGTGAGTTGGAGGAGGGAATTTTGTTACTGTTGTTTGGGAAGAAGTTGTGGCTGACTTTTTTTTCAGGATTGTGATGTATATTTGGAGTGAAAGGAAATAATTGGAATTGAATATAGGGTGGGGTTTGATTTTAGCACACATCCTAGCCATCTCTAGCTTTCAGTAGACTGATGGTTGGAGGGAAGTGGTCAAGGATGTCCTGCCCAAGCCGTCAAACTGATGTCAACAGAGAAGGAATGACATTCTAGAGGGGAAGCAAATTTTCAGATTTTGACTAAATATTATGAAGATTTTTTTCTGTGTATTCAATTTTAGTGAATAATTGTTCACTATGAGACTAGTAATGAGTGCAAACAAAGCAAATGTAAAGCAAACAAAGTAAACTTATACTTCGTAGCATGAACGGCCCTTTAGAAAATTGCAAATCCATTCGGTGCCATAGTGGTTACACACGTCAACATTCAGCTATTCTGATACCCTGGTTCTAATTGTAACACATGAAAAACAAAGCCAAATGGTCATTATGTTTATGGACCATCTGGTTGACAAGGTGTTGAGACACAGACTATGTCTGACTTCTGGAGCATCAAGCCACATCCAATTCAGATTAGGGCAGTGTTTGATTTTAGTGCACCTCCTAGCCATCTCTAGCTCGCAGCAGACTAACGGTTGGAGGGAAGTGGACAAGGATGTCCTGCCCAAGCCGTCAAACATTCTAGCATTCTAGAGGGGAAGCAAATTTTCTGATTTTGACTAAATATTAAGAATTTTTGGTCACACTTTATTAACAAACCATTAACTATTAATTTTGCCTCAATAAACTCGTAATTTGCTGCTTATTATTTAGTTAGTAAGGTAGTTTTTAAGTTTAGGTATTGGGTAGGATTAGGGCTGTGCAATATGGTCATTCAGAATATGTGCTTTATAAGTACTAATAAACAGCCAATATGTTAATAACAGGCATACTAAGCAACTAGTTAATAGTGAGAATTGGTCCCTATAATAAAGTGTTACCGATTTGTTTTTCTGTGGATTAAATTGCAGTGAATATTTGTTCACCATGAGACTAGTAATGAGTGCAAACAAAGTAAATGGGGTCCATTTTGATTTCATGCTGACTTTAAGGCCTGTTCACTCTAAGATCTATAACTATAAAGACAACCAAAATGATAACTATATTAGTTATCCACTCCACATGGGCACTAACATTGCCTTCGTTGCAGTTACATTGTCAGCTAATTCTCAAACTCTTTAAAGTCGGATGGATTCTGATTGGCTGTCAGTGTTTCTTATAGTTCGTCTGATGGCAAAAAAAAAAAAAGCATTTTGTAAGTGCGTCCAACAATATTGTTCCTCTGTGTTGTTATCTTTATAGCTATGATATGGACATTTCCTCATATAAATAGAATGATTATTAAAACTTCTTGGTTATAGTTCTTTGTGTGAACGGCCCTTAAGAAAATTGCAAATCCGTTCGGTGCCATAGCTGTTACACACATCAACGTTCTGCTATTCAGATACACTGGCTCTAATTGTAACATGAAAAACAAAGCCAAATGGTTATTATGTTTATGGACCATCTGGTTAACAAGGGGTTGAGACAGACTATGTCCAAATCCTGGAGCATCAAGTCACATCCAGTTCAGATGTTTTTGCGTAACATCTGACTGGAAGACATTTTTGAAGGCAGCATAGATGTATTATTTCCTGTCTATAATATCCTGTAATGCATTTGAACACATTCTTTGCAGTCATAGCTGGGCTTGGGTAAAAAAAGGGTTAATATAGAGCACAAATGAAAACGGTTTAAATGAGTCACCGATACCACTGCCAATACCAATGTTTGGTACCAATTATAGATTGTTACAAAAGGTTTGTGGAATTATGCAATTGTGCAAATAAAAATGTAATCACAACAGCCTCCTTATTGTCACGGTGCACACACACGAGGAACGAGGAGACGCTCGAGAATACTTTACCAAGGCTTTATTTTCAGGAACCAAGGGCTGTTATCAGAATATTTTGTTCTAGAAAGAATGCCTACAAAGAGCCTAAAGGAAGGGTCTTATCATGCCAACTGCACCCCCAGCAGACAGAGGTTAAGTGTTTTGCTCAGGGGCAAAAGGGGTGTGTGACCACAGGAAGTGATCATTCCTAATTCTAGAGATCTGCCTTTCTGCAGAGTTTAGTTACAACAACAAACACCTAATGGCCTTGCTTAAAAATTGTGGGCAGGTGTTAGAGTGGTTAAGACTAAACTCAGCAGTAATGTAGATTTCCAGGATCAGGATGGAGCCCTCCTGACTTTCTTGTGAGGGATAAGCATGAATTGAACGCACTCATCTCACGAGGAGACGGCTTGTGCTCATCGTGATGCATTCGCGGGACTACTCAGGGGGAGGTGAGGACTTCACCATTTACCCGAGTTTGTAGATAGTGTTTGCATGAGTGCGTTTGCCTCTCGCAGTAATTGCGACGCATTTGCGGCAGCGGTTCCTGTTCTCGCTTGAATTCCGAGGTAATCTAGCGCTTGGGCAGAGCGTGTTTAGCTCCCGCAGGAGCTGAATGCATGCTGCGTGTTGCGGTCGCGGTGAGAAGTGTGTGCCCATTGCCGCGATTCGCAGTTGATGGGCAGAACATGGAAAGGACCTGACGGGAAATTTCTCCCTATCAGTAATTTCCTTTTGTTTTTATAGGAGTGTATAAATCCAGTGTGGATCTGTCTGCAGTTGTTGGACAGATGATTTTTATCATGTCCTTCTCAGATAACCACATTATACTGCACTCCGGCTTGATTAACCCCTCCTGCCCCACGTATGTTGAGCTGCTTGAGATTATGGATCGCGCCACGGCGAGGCTTGACTTGCCGTGGAAGCGGGCCAAGAAGGTGATGCCTCGAGGCTGCCTCGATGAGCATTTTCTTTCTGGCCATAGCTCTCCAGCTCAGGTGAGCCTTCCATTCCTTCCTTCATATGGAGAACGAGAACGCTTGGAAAAATCCATTCTCTTATTCTCTTATCCCTTCAGGATAAATCTCGTTTGAATAGCAGGGCATACGCTGCAGCAGGTCAGGCTGCAGCCTCGTTGCACACCATGGCGGTGCTTCAGGCTTATCAGGCTGATCTGCTAGAAGACCTGGATAAAGGCCAGGGTCTATCCCCTGATGAGGTGGCTGAGTTTCGTCGCACCACGGATCTTGCTCTCCGTGCCACTAAGCAGACTATGTTTTGGTTAGCTTCTATGTCTCATAGAACTACCTACTGATGGTCCGGACCCAAGGGCTCTTCGGGCTTCGCCTTCAGATGATACCCGTGAGCTTCAGTCATGCGCGGGAGCCGTGGTTGGTGAGTACAATCCATTTAATCTATCTATTGCTAGTTTATGTGAATTCACTAACTAGTTTCTCCGCAGTGCTACTTGGACCTGTTTCTGTTTTCTGACTGTGTTTTAGGGTTAGGACCTCTGCGAGCACCTCCCCTGCGAGCACCTAGAGAGGTCAGAACCTCTCGCTGTTGACCAATCATGGTGATGGTAGCTCACCTGTCGGTTCTGGATTCAGCCCTGCATCTTCGGTTTCATGCTTTCTGGACCACGCAGCCAAGTCGCAGGGCCTCTGTGAGAGCCCTTTAAGCTGATCAGGTCCGCAGTATAACGCTGCAACTTCAGGACCCGCGGGTCCTCCATTCGGGTGAGCATTTTTAAGAGTATAATGCTTCGTGATGTGCTCCCTGATGTCCTGGCTGGGTGTTTGCTTCAAGAAGCTGCCCCGGCCAGGACACGCTACTCATGTCTCGCCCCGAGGGGTCTCCTGAGATTTGAGTCATCCTCTCAACCATCATGCATGTTCTCTGAGCTAGGGCTCCTCTCGCTGATGCGTTGAGTGGCCTAATACTCTTTTGTTCCACTCTGCAGTTTGATAGACGGTCAGGCCCGCGGGACCTCCCTGTCACACTGCCCTTATGGTTGAACCGGTGAATCGCCCCTTTGCGGAGTGGGCTTGAATACGCTGTGTTCCCTGAGGTATGAGTGAGATGTGTTTCTGCGGAAACCCTTCCTGAGTGCTTCGGCTCTGAGGAGCAGTAGCTCTTCATGCATGAATGGGTTAATGGGTCCCGTTGTTTCTCAAGTTTTCTTCGGGTCTGGTTAAATGGGACCCATGCTCTCTATTGAGATAGCACCTAGAGATAGCACCTATTGAGATAGAGAGCATGAGACTGTGTTCAGCTGCATCAGTTGATGGTCTCTCTTTGGGCCCTACTAGACTGCCCTTCTAATCTAGCGCTGCCGTCTGGTCGAGCTGAGAATGCTCTCCTCAATGTGAGGGTTAGCTATGAGCCTATTGCTTCAGGTTTGCGCTTTGAGGGCCCACCTCAGCTTGAGAGCCGAGAGTGCTGCTCCCGAGAACTCCGTATGCAATGATACTGAGTTGTTAGGCCCGTGCTGTTGCCTCCTTGGTCAGTTGCCTCTATGCTGGGACCCTTTGGTTCCCTGTTGAAATGTGCAATCCCCTTTTAAGCTGGATCTCATTTCTGATGTACCAGTTGCGGTCAATCTACTCCCCGGACATGGCTGTGCTCCCCTCACTGCGGGAGGGTCTTTTATGAGCTCGCCGGTCCTGGGCAGGTTATGTGAGTCCTTCTCTCTACTTGAGAGCTAGGTACTTTGCCCCTGGGCTATTGATCGCTTCGGTCGAGCGGGGTTCCTCTCCCTTAGCTAAGGGTCGAGCCCTCCGCTCCTTGAGCTCTGTGACAGTGACATTAGGTAGTTTGTCCGCTTTCTGCCTCCCTGATTAGTTGCCCCTATTTGGTCGAGCCTAGTAGTGCTCCCCTCACCTTAGAAGGTTACCTTTGAGCACACCACTCCCAATTGAGCGTCTGAGGTCTCCTCTCATTGGGTCCTCCGCTCCTTAGAGCTCCATTGAGCAGCAGCCTCAGGTTTTTAGGCCTCTCTCTGCCTCCCTGTTAGGCTGCTCCCTTTGTTGGTGTTTAGCAGTGCTCCTCTCACCTTGGAGGGTAACCTTTGAGCACGCCGCTCCCAGGTCCCCTCCTATGTTTGGAGTTGGGCCTCCGCTCCTTTGAGCTCCGATTAGCAGTCATGCCAGGGTGCTGGGCCATCTTCTGCCTCCCTGGCGGGTTGCTTGTTGAGTGAGCTAGCTGTGCTCCCCTCACCATGGAAGGGGTCTCTTGCAAGCACACCACTCACTTCTGAGCATCTGATTCCCTCTCATTTGAGAGTCGAATCCTTCACTCTGTGGGCTTTGCTGGGTAGCACATCAGGACTCTGCCTTCCTCTTAGGCTGCTCCCTTGGTGAGCTCAGCAGCGCTCCCCTCACCCTGGAGGGTTATCTATGAGCATGCTGCTTCCCAGTCAGGCACTGGTGTCCCCCTCTCGGTCTGAGAGCTGGGTGCTACGCCCCTTCTAGTGAGTAGATGCTCCTGAGTCTGTCCTGTGACTGCTATGGTTGAGTTGGCAATACTCCCCTCACATGGAGGGTTTTTCTATGAGATACACCTTTTTCAATCTACATGCGCTCTGAGCATGCGGCCTCCCGCTGAATTATTGTCACTCCTTGAGCGGGCCACAGTCACGTAGGGTCTAGGCCTGTCTCTTGGTTACCCTTTAGTAACGGTGTTTCTAAATCCATGCTATGGTAAGTGCACACGCTCAGCTTCTGTGCACTTTCTAAAATCCACATTGTGGTAAGTGAACGCTTGGAATTTAGCACACTTTCTAAAATCCTGTATGGTAAGGGTTACGTGCTCTGAGCATGCGGCCTCCTGCTGAATTAATTGTCACTCCTTGAGCGTGCCACAGTCACGTAGGGTCTAAGCCTGTCTAAATGTCAGTTTTTGGTTACCCTTTAGTTTCTAAATCCATGCTATGGTAAGTGCACATGCTGAGCTTCTGTGCCTCGCCATGGTTTTTGGCATGCACTCCCCTCAGCATGGTGGCATGGGTATACTGTTCCCCATAGCGGCCCCTAGAGGACGCAGTTCGAAGTTCCCTCGAAAGGGAACGTCACAGGTTACGTATGTAACCATGGTTCCCTGAGAAGGGAACGAGACACTGCGTCCTCTAGTTTCCTTGCCATGCTTCAGACACAAGCTTCAGACGAAGAAACGGATGACGTGTTATCCTGGCGCCCTTTTTTACTGTGATCGCGCAGGGTAATGACGTCCAATGTTTTTGTCATTTTTAGATGTATGCTTCAGACACTGGTCACGCTGAAGGCGTTCCCCCATAGCGAGCCCTAGAGGACGCAGTGTCTTGTTCCCTTCTCAGGGAACCATGGTTACATACGTAACCTGAGACGATTTCCAGGATCAAGATGGAGCCCTCCTGACAATGGGTGGAATTTAGTGGTGGTGGGGCCAATTCCTTTTTAAATCTTAAAGATGTGAATAATAGAGAAACTCGTGATACATTTATGTTATCATATGATGATACTGCAAGTGACAAAATTACATGGTAAAATAATTTCAGTATCATGAGGACAAACATTTATATATAGAAAATGGTGCAAAACATTTAATTGTTCCCTTACGAAAAATAACCATGGTTTTACTACAAATAAAACCAAAAAAACCATGGTTACTGTAATTAAACCATGGTAACCACAAATTAACCATGGTGTTGCTAGACTAACCATAGTTTAACCAAGGTATTTGTAGTAAAAATGTGGTTATACAAATGGTAATCAATAAGCCAAAAAACCATGGCTACACCTTTACTACAATAAAACCATTGTTAATTTCCGTATGGTCTGGTAAGAAATATTTCAATATAAAGTTTGATGGCCCTTAAAAAAGCTACTTTTGCACACTTCAGAAACAACCCTCACTGCCCTGATCACAAAAGTAAGGTCATCCTTTGTTATTGTGTCTGCCACAATTATAAATGAAAGGAGAATTTGGACATTTGTAATACAAATATCCATATAATTGATTATCTGTTAGCTAAGAAAGGTCAGTGTACCTTAATCTCCATAAAATCAGTTTTAGCCCCTGGAATTACATAATTCTCTTCGTCCACAAACTCTTTATTATGTAAGAATTAGGCATGTATGTTTGTCCGTGTGCATGTGGGGGGTACAGACATTAAATATTAATGGAATTGAATATGCAGTCTGCATCAAAAGCAGTTAGGTTGTCTGGTCACATGCTTTGAATGTGTCATTGAGAATGACAAATACTTTATCATACTTTGTCAAATATTGAGAGTTTAATTTAGTTGCACTTATTTACTATTGGCATGGATTTAACACTTGATTTTATAAAGGACCTATGCAAATCCAATTTACTGCTGAATGTTTTATGATTTTCATGATGCATGTTCCCTATCCTGCAGCTTGGTTTTGGAGCATACAGCAGACTACTGCAGTCTGACATAGTTTATTGGAACTTTACAATTCAAACTGTAACTTTACAACTTTACAACTGTGATTCAGATACTTGAATCGACTCTTTCATATCATGAAATGTGCTAGACTATACCATTTGACTGTTTATGTAGTTTTTTAAACTATTTTTTAACAGTTTTTGCTGAATTGCTGCTGCCATGATCAATGGAAAATGGCCATATTGACATCGTTTTTTAATAAAATTCTGTTTACCACCTGCTTTTCTCTTGCAATAACAGCACAGTGTTAACCACACATGGCAAATACTGCTTAGCTTTGTAAACTAAGCTAAAGTTTTTGTGCTGAAATAACGAATGCAAAAATGGCAAAACTTTAGTGAAATCACCCCTGAATGCGCAAAAAAGTGTCTAAGAATAAAACAATTACCGGTGCAATGCGGATCTGCTGAATTAGACTGCATTTCGCTTAAGGGAAGGGAAGTTCACCCCAAATGCAACATTAAATTACTTTTATTATTTTATGAGGAGTCTAAAAAGGTGACTGTTTCCCTTCAGATTCCGTCTCCGGAGTGACAACCCTGTGGGTCAAATGGAATAATCCAGAAACCCACTATACATCGACTAAAAGCCAGGCCCTGCTCTCCTGTGGTGCTGTACATGTCTGTGAGTTCACTGCGGGGCTACTGTTACCCCGCCTCTCAGCCTGCAGTGATGGAGGAGCAGGGGCTTGTACTTGTGAGGTCACTCCAGAGTGTTTTCAGATGCTGCCCAGACATGCTCTAAACTCCAGGTGAAATGTAGCACCCTCTGTTTGAGGAACGCCACAAAGTTACAAGTACAGACAGTGGAGGGCTAGTGTATCCATCACTGAGGCTGAGGCCTAAAAGCAACAGAAATAAGCTGCTTCCTCTATTCTCAAACCCAGTTTCTGTTCAATCGACCAGCTTTTTGTAAATTTCAGGATTTTCCATGTCCAGTGTCCATAAAATCCTTAAAGGGATATTTCACCCAAAAATGAGGGAGTGTAAACATTTGACTGAAAACATGTATGACCTACTTTCTTCAAAATTTGTAAATGTTTTTGTCAATACAATTAAAGTACACTTTAATTTGGATTATTATTTTTTTTTAGAAATTACTAATACATTTAGTAATACACTGAAGTACAAAAATAAAATAGTATTTTTTTGTAAAACATACCCTAATAATCTTTGTTTTATTTACAACTTCAACAAATAATTCAGTACAGTGTAAATAGGGTCCAAAACAACACTGGACCGCACACATTCTTCACTGTATAAAACATATCATATCTCTTTTGAATGTAAAGTCTGTGCACAAAAAAAACTTGAATTCTAAGCCTAACACAAGTCCATGTCTTTGGGTAGTGGTATTGTGAAGTCAAACATGGGGCACTAGCACACTTCCAAATCATAAAATGACCACTGGGTCACTCAAATTGCACACTTGGTGTAAAGCCATTAAGGACAGATATTTTGTGTTCTTAGATGAGAGACAGTCGGTAACATTGCCATGTTTAAGAACCCAAGCTGAACTGCGTCTGAATAAAAATCACTTTTCAACCCATCTCTACCACATTCAAACCACCAAAGGGCATGCGAATTCTTTCAATTTCATCCAAGATATAAACACATGAATAATATCTATGTCGATCTCTAATTCATGGACAACTGCCAAGGCTGAATAGCTTTTTCAAGGGTGATTTGTGAGGAGAAATGTTTGACGGTGCAGAATGGTAGCAAATACTTAAGTCGTCCCTCTGTGATGTTATTTGGTAACACAATGTACAGCCCACACGTGCAATGTTTTTTGGGATGTCAATACATTGTGACTGGAAGCCTTCTTTCAATAGCCTTAACCATGCCAGTCAGCACTCAAGCATGCACAGAATCCCGGCAGGAAGGACCTCTGGCGGACATCCAATATAAAAGCAGTTCTTACATCCAATACCAAGTTGCTAAATCGCCTTTCAACACAGCAGTTAAAACAGCATACAACTGATCTGAATCATTACTACACTGAAGTTTTCACTTAAAACACAGTGCTCTGTTTGTACACGAGCAATTGCCATGAATGTCCATGATAAAGACAAAAACATTTTTAATCTAAAAACAAGTCCTTAGAAATGTACTCTTTGTATTCATATTGGTTTCAATAAACTGACATTTTCAATGAAAATTTAGATATGTTATGTAACCATCATATAAAAAAGTACATATTTTTCTTGAATACATGCTAGTATAATCTTAATCATTATTTTAAGAAAAGCTTTTTTGTGCAAATATCATGAAGTACTAAATAATAAAATACATTCATAAACTAATTTATAATAACTACTTTATAATTTATTTAGCTTATTTATTTATTATTATTTATCATGTCACACAACATGATATTTTACCTGAACCTGAACTAACCCTAAAAAGGTCAAATTATGCAATATTAAAGGGGTCATATGATGCAATTTAAATTTGTCCTTTCTCTTTGGAGTGTTACAAGCTCTTGGTGCATAAAGAAGATCTGTAAAGTTGCAAAGACTAAAGTCTCAAATCCAAAGAGATATTCTTTATAAAAGTTAAGACTTGTCCACGCCCTCCTAAAACGCCTCGTTTAAACACGCCCCCACATGTCTACGTCACTGTGTGGGAAGATTTGCATAACACCGCCCAAATGCTCACGCAACGAAAGAAGGTGTTAACTTTTATTCTCACTGTAGTATTGTTGTTGCCACCGCCACCATGTTGTGGAGATGCTGTGTGTTTTGTTGTGAAAGCGAAACTACTTTGTTTGGCCTTCCAAAAGAGGACGCTATCCGCTTCGTCATGCCTAGAGCTGATCTGTGCTGGTCGCTGAGGGAATACATCAACTTAGTGCTGTGGATCACCGGATCGGCTTTCACCGTGGACAAAGCGGAGTCCAGCCCGGGGTCGTCACATGTGGTTGCC
>NW_015540909.1:139931-142296 GCF_001515605.1 Sinocyclocheilus anshuiensis
GGAGTCCAGCCCGGGATCGTCACATGTGGTTGCCGCAAGCCTGCCGGCTGCTCCTTCATCGAATCCGCCGGCCGCGCCATTCTCAAGACCGCCGGCTGTTCCTCACTCTAGCCCGTCGTGTGTGACGCTGTGTGATGCATTTTATGGAGAACTGTTTCCTGAAACAACCTACAATGGGTCTGTGCTCAAAGGCTGTTCTATAAAGTGGGGCAGTTCCAACTTTGCAAGGACAGTTATAGCTATCTTTGTGAGGACATACACAATGCAATCTCTAGCTCCTTACCCTAAACCCAACAGAACTAAGTGCCTCACCCAAACCCTCAGCCTAAACCTAACCATTACCCAATTATAACCTGATCCCTAAAACCAAGTCTTGACCCTCAAACAGGCCTTTAAAGGGCTCTCAGAAAGTGAGGATCGGCCAAAATGTCCTCACTTTACAAGATTGTCCTCACTCCGATGGTCTATTCTAAACCCAAACTGGCCCTCACAAAGATAGCTGTACAAGTGCACACACACACACACATACGGGTTTTTATGAATTACCAGGACACTGCTGCCCAAACCAGTCTGTTGGTGTATTAGGGGGACACCGCTTTCCACTTGCTGTACAGAGATGTTATATATATATATATAATATTTAAAAAAATTACCATCATATCATTAACCCACATTGCACTGGATAAACATCATGCAGTGATGCTTTATATAAGAGAGCAAATAACTTACCAGGCCATCGCAATTGCTGAGAGCCACTGATGTATCCTGCACATTGGTAACGTAACCCACATATAAACAGTCACTGGGCAACAAAGGCTCAGAGTGCGTTTGGTTATCATCCTCAAGCCACTCCACTTTGGCTCCAGGGGCCACGAGCCTGGAATTTAGCCTGAGGCAAAGGTGAAACTCCTGTCCGAAAACAGTGACATTATAAAAGAGTGTCTCCTTGTGCCTCAGGTGGTCCTGCTCTGAGTTCGTCTCCGCATTGGCCTCTCCATGCTGGTTGGCCTGCCTCCTCCTGCGCCGGTGGGACCCCTGCCCACTCAACCGGCTGGCAGAGACGGCGTGGGAGAGGAAGCGTCCGTCTGCATCCACGCTCACCGGCCTCACTAGCCCGTACTCCCTCAGGACATGCTGCAGGGAATCTGCCAGGGGCATGCACACAGTTACACACATTTAAATGTCCACGCACACACATGCAAACACAAAGTCAATAGATTTCACAGTGCACACCAGAAGCTTCCAGCATCGGTCAAAACTCCAGTAATCTCTAAATCAACTGCAAGACTTATATTATGCAGACAGTACAGCTGTCCAAACACAGCCACTATTTAAAATGACAGCTTTAAAAAGTTACAGATGTTACAAGACTTTTCTTATTAAAAGTAAGAAAAATCTATAGAAACATTGCATTGAATAGAAGGGGTAAGTTGTGTCACCTTTTGCTTAAATTGTCCTCTAGGCAAGGAGAAATGAGACACATGTAAAACTAACATATTTAATTATATTTCACAATATCTTCTATCACCTTTATCATAGGGACAGAACATTTTTATTTATTTATTTATTTTTTAAAGGGGGTGATACAAGCTGCCCCTTGTCATATCAACAGGAAAGTTAGGTAAATCCCTGATCAATTTGAATTTTAATGAAAACATTGAACGTGAAACATTAGTTATTTATGCAAAGATAATAATAATAATAATAATAATAATAGTAATAATTACAGAGTCACATTTTGCTTCACATTATTCTAAGACAATCTTTAATCAGCCATTAATTAAAATACGTTTAGCATTTACTGGCTACCTATTAAGTTCCGTATCAGTTACAAAATATTATTACTTACCTACAAGGCCCTTAATGGGTTAGCTCCTGCGTACCTAACTAGTCTTCTACCACGCTACAATCCATCACGCTCCCCAAGGTCACAAAACTCTGGACTTTTGGTAGTACCTAGGATAGCAAAGTCCACTAAAGGAGGTAGAGCTTTTTCGCATTTGGCTCCCAAACTCTGGAATAGCCTTCCTGATAACGTTCGGGGTTCAGACACACTCTCTCTGTTTAAATCTAGATTAAAGACACATCTCTTTGGCCAAGCATTCAAATAATGCATCTCATAATCTTGTACTGCAGTTATATCTGATCAAATGCACATTATTATTCTTTAGTTTGGGTTAAACAAATCAATTTTGATTGGTTGGAACAGCAGCTACGCTAATTATGTCTCTATTTGTTTCTATGTTTTTGCCACAGGATTGACATCCCGTGGTAACTAGGATTTACACAAGCTTCAGTCTGGATCCAGAACACCTGAGAAGAGATGACGTCAACCCCTCAGAGGACCTCAGATGATGCCAAACCT
>NW_015540909.1:142322-163760 GCF_001515605.1 Sinocyclocheilus anshuiensis
TGCATCTCATAATCTTTTACTGCAGTTATATCTGATCAAATGCACATTATTATTCTTTAGTTTGGGTTAAACAAATCAATTTTGATTGGTTGGAACAGCAGCTACGCTAATTATGTCTCTATTTGTTTCTCTGTTTTAACTAGGATTTACACAAGCTTCAGTCTGGATCCAGACCAGAACACCTGAGAAGAGATGATACCAACCACTCAGAGGACCTTAGATGATGCCAACCCTGAAACAACATAACTACCAAATTTTGCTATAAGTTTAATTGCATCATATAATAATTGCTGTTAATAGTGTTCATAGTCTGTTTGATTACGTCTTTAATTGATTTTTCCGTACATTTCTGCCATATGTACATTAACTGACAGTCACCACTGATAAGCTACTACTAAATATTGTAGAAACTTAATTTTCTGTAAAGTTGCTTTGCAACGATTTGTATTGGGAAAAGCGCTATACAAATAAATGAATTGAATTGAATTTAAAATTACTTAAAATTGATTAAATTCTTGTTAGAAAAAAAAACTAACAAAAACATTCTTTATTGCACTGAAAAAACTCCGACCATCACAATTGCGGAGAAATATGAAATGGTGACAAACTCATTATCGCTAGTTAAGCAGATGGCACAACTTACTCCAAAGAATCTGAAACATTAGAAAAATTTAAATTGGCAGTTCTCCAAAATGCATATAATTTTTATATATGCATAAATTCTCCTTGAGAGTACATCTGCCATGTCATTTTGACATGCAAAAAAAAAAAAAACACTTTTCTATTGTGCATCCCTTATAAATCACAGGCAACTGAATATGACCATTAATACCTATCTATATGGTCACAGGACAAGAACTGTACATTTTTTTAGATTAAGGGGCCGACACATCTTACCCTTTCTCCCAAACAATGTGTCATGCATTCCTATCATACTGATGAGAGAAGCAGCAACACATTTGGCTGCTCTGTTTATCCTATGCATAAGTGTCCTTCACTTCATAGGAAAGAGCAGCTTACAGAAAAGTCAACACTATAATATGATTTGTCTTTTCTAAGTTGACAGTAAAAATAATGTGCATGGTTCTTCTGTATAATTTACTCTCCTCTGTACTCATCTTGACAGTAATGTCGGCATTTTGCGACAGTTAATTCAAGCAGGAGACACAAGATCCATCAGCTGTTTTACATTATTGACAGGTCGCGTGGATTTTGCACTTCCTTTGAGTTTCACAATCAACGCCAAATTCGTAAATATAATAAAATGTATATACTGTATCATGCCGTTATTTTTACTGTGACAAAAGTTAGAGAGCTTTCATTTTAGATGCCATGAAAACTTCCAGACACCCAAATTCAGTGAAAACGTCGCTGACAATAAAATTATTTTACTCTGAAAACTCATTCCTTTCTATAAAAGTATAAGTTGATGAAACAGAGAAACTGAGTTGCTGCTTCATAACGCTGACTGAACATCCGAACGGATCCGTATCTCCTGCATAAACTAACCGTGATCAGAACTGACAATAAAAACATCTCCACGTACCTATACTGTTGGCGATGTAAAGAGTATCCGCGTACTGAAAGTGAAGGAAAATAATGAAGAATGCACATCCAGGAGTAACATCCATGGCAGGTCCGCGGAGAGGGGAGAGCGCAAGGGCGAAAGGCGGACTGTGAGATCTCAGATAAAAGATCCAGCAGCGAACGCTGCCCCCTCCTTCCCCCCTCCCCTTCCAGACTGACTGCAAAGTGCGCTGGGGAAGATAGGCTCTCATTCTCACCCTCCCTGTCCAGCCCCCTCTCCTCCTCTAGTCCACAGTAAGCGTGAATGCAGATCCTCTAATGACAACAGAAGACCACCATAGTTCTTCTCATCAACACAAAAAGGGAACACGAGTCTTATGGTTCCTGTCCTGTGACGCACTGCTATATAACAACATGCTACACTCACTCTTCAGAGTCAGAATCAAGTTGTTGTTTTTTCTCTAAAAAGTTTAATAAGTTTAATAGACGCACCCAGTAACCATGTAATGCAAAACAAACAAACATGTAATAGTAGAAATAAGAGGTGAAGAATATGGAGGTAGGCTAAGGTCTACAATATATAAGAGAAAAGAAGTGTATTAAGTATTGTGTTAAAGTTGTTTTCTCTAAAGTCTACACACAAAGAAATTAATGACTGTATACTCACACTAGAAGGCAATCATATCAGTCTTCTAGATTTCAAACAACCTGTCGTTTTATTCTACAGGAGCAGGTCGCCCCTCACTGGCACCGCCATGTTCATACTATGTAATTGACAGAAGATAATACTTTAAATAATAATAAAAATAGTAATAATAATAATAATAATATGTTATTACATTTGACTACAAATCATATGCATTTAAATGTAGCTTACAATAGGCAGGGTTTAAATTGGGCCGGGGCCGTCCAGGGCACATATGGCGCTTTTCCACTGCATGGTACGGCACGGTACGGCTCGGTACGGTTCACTTTTGGGGGGTTTTCCACTGGGTACAGTACCTGGTACCTGGTACTTTTTTTAGTACCACCTCGGTTGGGGTTCCAAGTGAACCGTACCGTTACCAAAACGTGACGTGTAAACTCTGCTGATCACGGATTGGCCGGAGAGAATCGTCACTACCTGCGTCACCGAACTTGCGACACAAACACAAAAGAACCGCTAGATTTAAATCAGCACAGCCAGCGAAGGATCGAACACAACTGTTTTGAACGAGCACACCTTTTTTTAACAACCAAAAAGTTTTGTTGTCTGTTGCGGAAGAACAGACGTTCCTCTCGTTGATAGCAGAGGAGCAGATCCAGCCAGAGCTTGATGGGGCAACGCGGAATGAACACGTTTTTTTAGGAGTCGTGGTAGTAGAGGCGGCGCAACTATAAAGACATGTGAATAATCCCGCCCACTCTAAAGCAGTACTGAACTGCAGTGGAAATGCAAACCGAGCCGAGCCGAACCGTGCCGTGCCGTACTGAGCCGTACCAAGCTGAGTCGTACCACGCAGTGGAAAAACGCCAATAGACTCCAGGGCCCGTATTCATGAAAAATCTTAGAGCTGCTCCTAGTAACAAAATTCTAAGAAAATTCTTAGAAATGTGGGTGTTTCCTCTTAAAATTAAAGCAAAGATCCTAGTAAAGAAAAAAGTAATTCAGAAAGCATCTTAACCCTTAAAAGAGGTCTTAAGTTTCAAAAGGGTTAGGAGTGCGGACAAGGACTTTTAAGAGGCTTAAGAGTTTCTTTAGCAGTGGAGAAATTGGACGAAACAGGAAGAGGGAGAAGAAATGTGTTGCACAATGCATGACAGTGAGTTAATAAGACGCTACACATTAGATCGTGCAGGGATCATGTTTGTGACCGATCTTATTAGAGACACGCTAACATCTCCGACACCGCGCAGAAATGCCATAGCGCCAGAAATGGAAGTAATCACTACATTAACATATTTGGCAACTGGAAAAATGCAACTATGCAGCAGTGATGATTTGGGTCTGTCACAACCTTCTATAAGCAAAGTGATAACACAAACAATTACAGCACTTTTAGAACCTTATTGTGTCGCTGTTTATTTCCTATAAAATACGTTAAGTATGACAGCATGGTAAATAAAAAATAAAGAATATATATAAATATATAATGTGTGTGTGTTTGTGTGAGAGAGAGAGTATGGTGAAACAGGAAAAATTACGCCTGCAATTTCAAAGTGAAGGCTTATAATAGACCCTACACTTAAAAGCGCTCTTTTATTTCCTTCTTGGGCAACCAACCAATCACAGTCTTCAAAAGACTGTGTCATAGCCAAGCGGCAACCTCCCGCTCTCTCTCGTGATACCAACAAGGAAGTGACTTAAACTGTAATTCATCAACTGGCCGCTAAATATATAATGTGTGTGTGTTTGTGTGAGAGAGAGAGTATGGTGAAACAGGAAAAATTACGCCTGCAATTTCAAAGTGAAGGCTTATAATAGACCCTACACTTAAAAGCGCTCTTTTATTTCCTTCTTGGACAACCAACCAATCACAGTCTTCAAAAGACTGTGTCATAGCTAGCAACGGGGTCAGCCCCGCCTCCTCACTAAGATAAAAGTTTTTGTCTTTTCCTCGCTCAGAGTTGCTCTCAGATTGGTCCTGAATCACTTTTGAGCTAAGCCAACCAATCACAGTCTTCAAAAGACTGTGTCATAGCCAAGCGGCAACCTCCCGCTCTCTCTCGTGATACCAACAAGGAAGTGACTTAAACTGTAATTCATCAACTGGCCGCTAGAGGCTGGCTGCAAAAGGGAGTCAATCCCATAGACTCCCCATGTTAAAATACCCAACTTTACAGCAGAAAAAAACGTTTACAGCCAGGTTCAAAAAATTATTTTAGTTTATATAGCTAATTTTGCCCTTCATGACAACTGTGAGGGGGGTGAATGTTTTTATAAATCATCCATTTAAATTATATTAAGCCTTAAAGTTTTGCATAATTAAGGGCGTGGCCACTTGAGTGACAGGTGGATTGCCGCTGCTGTCACCACCGTCGAGCTAGGTGGGCGTGGTTTCAGCAACCAGCTCCCTCCTTTTTACCCATTTTCGATTATCCGGGAGTGACGCTCGGTGACGCGCTGCCAAGATGGCGACGGCCGCGTCCGCCAATTTTGAGCTTCAAAAACCTCTTCAGGAACCTACGGGTGACGTCACGGACACTACGTCCATGTTTTTATACAGATTGGCCATAGCTAGCAACGGGGTCAACCCCTCCTCCTCACTAAAATAACAATTGTTGTCTTTTCCTCGCTCAGAGTTGCTCTCAGATTGGTCCTGAATAACTTTTAAACTAAGACTCCTAGTTAGACATTTTTAAGCTAAATTAGGAGCTCTCAGAGAGGATTCTTCGAATCTTTGAGATGCGGGCCCAGGGCTCGACATTAACACTTCATTAACGCCAGACAGATTAAAACATCAGTAACCAAAAATAACTATGTAAACACCAAAACGCAAGTATTATTTTGATTTTATTACATTTGGAATAAGTGGTGAATAGTGCATATAGCTACTGTAGCCTATATAATGCATCTATCGAGGGAATAAGGTTGCGCTGCTGAGGCGAGGCTCACGCATCCTCTCCAGGAGAAATCAAAACGCGGAACACTAAGAAACTCATCCTGAGGTAAAAATTCAAAATGGAACGTTTTTATATTTAAAATACAGTTAGTTAGGCAACATCACACAACGTTTTCACCATTACGACTGTTTAATAGTTATATAAACCGTTCAATAAGCAAATACAATAATATTAGGTCACTTGCATTTTAGGCGGAACACAGCGCACCTCACAGCAAACAACCGATTCATTATTGATTGATTCCGTGTTTTGAACGAATCGGTTGAGTCAAAGTTTCATTAGCCCACGCATAAACATCTGATGAATCTGCTGTTTGAACGAATCATTTGAATTAACGACTCAATAACTCACTCATTAAACGCTCACTACTGGCACCTACTGGCGTTTTAATTTCGTTGAAAGTATAATTTCCACCATCATTTCTTGTTTGTATATTCAAAAATATTTAAAAGAATATCATAATATTATTTAATGCAGTTGTATTTTTCAGTGTGAATTTGAAATTAAAGTATTAATGAGATTAGTGGGTAAATGCCCTCCATAAAGGTTAAAAAAATGCTCTTGGATAAAATATAAAAAACACACAGATTTATATGTCACAGCTGATAGAAAACTGATGAGAATATTGCTTAAGAATAAATCATACTTGCAAAAAAACAAAACACACACAAACAAAAGTGTTGCGTTTATAATTTTGTTCAGTGTAAATACATGCGACGCGATGCCGCGACACATGATAAAAGGTATCTTTTCCATGTTAATCGGAGTTTTTGCCCTAACTAGCCGCGACGGCGACACGCGAAATTTCTAATTTAGAAACGGTTTCTATTTCTTTGGATGGAACAACAACATACATACTATATGACAGTTAAACGTCTCTAATATGAGTTTAAATATAATTTTGTGTGACCTTATAGCCATACTGAAAGCAACAACAGATTTGTTTTTTACCTCAGATCTTGAAAATATTTAAAGCAAAGATGTCCGTTAAAACTGTGAACTCACTGCGAACCAACGAAAGTATTCCATAACAAAGATGTTATCAGTCACTCAGTATGTACATTTAATGATGTTAAAAAGCTTTAATATTTATGAATTAGATTATATATCCATTTCGTTGCAAGTGCAGTGCACTTCCATAGAGAGCCCTGTAGTGCCGAAATTTGCACCCTGCCAGGTTATGCACCCCCTAGTATTGGTAGGTTTAGGAGTAGGTGTGGGGGAGTTAGGATTAGGTGTGGGGTTGGAATTAGGCAATCAGGTAGCGACTTCAACGAGGGGGTGCATAATCTGGCAGGGGTGCAGAATTCGGCACAACAAGCCCGCCCACACACGCTTCTGGTTGGCTGTGATATTTGATTGATTCTGTTGCGTCGCGTCTGGTGTGTGGACACCCAAATTGCTTGTCGCTGGACTCTTGTCGCGTCGTGTGTAGTTAGGACACGGTGTAACAATGGCTACTTTACATGGCCATAAATTAAGAAACAGGCTTTTTGCTTGCCTAATGGTGTACTTTCGGCATCTACTGCCGAAACTAACCAGCCAAACTCTGACCCATTGATTTGTTTAGCATTTCAGAAGGAAAATAAATAATTAAGATGTTCATTTCCTATTCAGAAATTTCAGAATGAGAAAATGAGTACTAGCAATTCGCACTTGTCAAGGAAACAGTAGCATTATTACATTCATGGAAAAATTAAATGCTCTTTTTGTGGTTGAGTTTATGGATGGTATCTGTAGAAATCATTCTTCATTTTCCCCTTTCTATTTCTTATAACTAAAAATGAGTACACCTGTCATAGTATTTTTAATATCATACATAATATTCTTCTACAGGACCACACAGCCGTTAGAGAAGACGCTTCCTGCTCTGTTATAAAATTAGTGGATTATTGAAATAAATCACCTGGTGAGATTGGATGCTGGGTTCTTGGAAAAAGAATATCTAATGCATCTCTGTGGTGCAGGAGGAAATGGATCATGTGCCATCTATCTGTCAGCACCTTTACTTCTCCAACCACCTCTGTGGGGTAAAGGCTCTAAAAGTACAATGACAGGCCTTCAGTGTGTTTTAAAGAATGTTGTGCACTGATGATAGCATGCAAGGACCCATAGAGCTTTAGCTGAGTACAAACAAACAACCTGACTTTAACATTGGTAACCATTTAAAATGTGATTGTGTAAACTGCTTTTTCAAATCGTTGTTTTCCTTTGAAAACAAAGTTTCAATTGTTTTCTTTACTAATACTCATTATTTACCTATTCCCATTTGTTTCTTTTATGGAACACAAAAGCAGATACCTAGCAGAATGTTCATGCTGCACTAAAAGTGGACTGCCAAGATCCAAAGGAAAAAAAAAACATCATAAATATACACTGTAAAAAATCTGTAAAAGTAGGGCACAATGTACTGTATAAATTTGAAGGAGATATTAATTATTGGGATTATCTGCTTTACACTAGGCAATCAACTTACCACCTATCTTGTAGCTGGCATCCAAAATGCAATCTAGGTGCAGAGAGTATACATTTTAAGGATAACTGCATGTAAATACTGAATAATAACCCTTATTATAGCCAAAGACTGTTTTAAAGCTGTTAAAAGTGCAATTTATATTTATGGGGAAGGTCATATCCTGGGAATAGTTGAGAGTTTTGTCATTTGAACTTGTATGATGGGGTCAGATGAGAAAAGGCTACTTGAGTTTTAGTTCACTGAACTGAAAAAAGTTGCAAAAAAGTGAATGTGAAAGCAGATGGTCATGTATATTAATCCTTGTCTAAATAACACCCTCAGAGGCAATCTGCGATATTTTCTCAAAGCATTTTTAGAATTGGAATACCTATATGGATAACTAGCACAAATTAAATAAAAAATTAATTGATATGCAAACATTCTCCTGTATATATATATGTATGTATCAAACCAAAATGTATTCAGACACCTTTAACATTTCTCACATTATCACAGTTTATTCGCTATAGTTTAGAAAATGGTAATAAAATATGATAAGAACTCAGAATTCATCTTGATAATGTCAGATAACTTTGATAGAAAGGTACGTGATGAATTAGGTTGAATAGCTGTCAGCAGTCAGTTGTTAAATTTAAGTACACAATTAGATAACACCAATTTAGGTCAACCAATTGCCAAGCATTGCTTAATTATGTTCAGTCTCTGGTGTAAAAAGGTCGCATTAGCAATTGCTAAAACATGACCCAAAACATGGTCAGCTCAAAGTGTCTGAATAATTTTTGGTCCCAAATTTTTTTTTAATCAATTTTACTGGTAGTCCACTGTATGAAGAATTTTTGGGTATAATATCCACACATAAATGAACTATAGTGCCCTCCACCCACTAGTAAAAAAAATATATAAAAAATGATGTCTGGTGTCTGAATAATTTTTGGTTTGACTGTATATATAAAGAATGTTCATGCTGCTCTATTCCATACAATGAAAATATTACGTTTTAAACAAATTTGAATAATGATATTATTAGTATTATTATTAAATGAATTTTCGTTGTATTGAAGAGAGCAGCATGAACATTCTTCTTAAAATAATAACATAAACGATATATTTATTATTAATATTTATGTTTATTAATTAATTATATCCATATAAGATATTCTAATATTTATCCATTTTAGATAAATATTAGACTTTTTCCAAGTGAACGTTTATATGTATTTAACAAAAAAGCATATTCAACACAAACTACACTTTTAAATATAAATTTTCATTTGTAAACACAATATTGTCAGGCGACAATAGACTATTGCTATTCCTACCCATTCACTGCCCAGTGTGGACAAAAAGATGAGTCAGCAAACTTCATGTAATAGAGCCTGAAGGGAAACGCCAATAGATGCATACTGCAGCTAAACACAACCTTTAGATTCATAAACCAACAGATACATACTGCAGCTGGCTTCAGATACAACCTAAAGTCTAAACGTGTCCAGCCATGAACCATCCAAAGTCTCTGAGATGCTTAATTCACATTACGACAGATGATATTTTCACACACCACATGTGCAACAACATGTCCCAATGCATGTATCACACTGTTTGAATTTCTCTCCTGTTCCGGTGCACCCGGCCAAGTCCACCATATGATTCACTCATGTGGATCCAGGAAGAGGAGGACACTTCAGCAAGCTGACAGAGATGCTGTCTTACTTAGCTTTTGGTTTTAATCGGAGACTGCATGGATAGGGCCCACAGCTGGCAGTTGTAAGCCCTAAAGGGGCTTGTTGCTGGTTAGTGGCTGTAAAACAGAGTTGGATCTATGTTGCCGTCACTGCTGGCTCTCAAACGAACCACGGCCGAGCCAGTGTGTCCCGCCAGAGCGTGTGTTTCACATTTGTTCCTCTGCTCCCTCTCTCCCCTCTCCTCCTGAAACTCCTTCCGCACAAACTCACGTCACGTGACCTGCTGGGTTAAACGGCTGCTGCTGAGCAGACACATGGATTACATGAACATACACTTAAAAGCATACAAGCACAGAAATACAAGTACTGACAAGACACTTAGTTCATAGTTCACCCAAAAATGAAACTTCTGTCAAAATGTATTCACCCTCATGTCATTCTAAAGCTATTCTTCTGTGGAAAATAAAAGATGATGTCATGAAGAATGTTAATGCTGCTCTCTTTCATAGAATAAAATTGGACAGGGCTTTTAAGATCAACTTTTTGGGGGGGGCATAAAGTCAAGTAATGAGACCACTGTCCTGACATCTTATGAAGAAAAAAGCCTCAAAAGGAAAACGTATTATTCATAATATACATAATAAATCAACAAAATTGCTTCACTTAATATTATTTATAAAACCGCATGTCTGTCAAAATCACTCAGGAAGTAAACAGTATGTCCTACCTGTTTACTGCTTGAAAAAAATGGTGCCAAAATGTGAGCACAAGCAGAAATAAAACAGGAAATGTGTTCATAAATAATTTGATCTTCTTAAAAAATTTGTGATATTTGCTTAAAAAAAGAAACTATTAGGCGAACTATTCCTTTAAGGAAACAATATATCTGTTGAGTCCAATGAATATATTATGAACAACTGCTGAAAAGTAGGTCATACACTCCAGTAACATATTTTACACCTCGACACCATGGCAGTGTGGTTTACTGCCATGCCTTTCAGCTGAAGCACAAACCCGTTTTGGTGGATAGACATTTGCATATGAAGAAAAAATTACATCACCACGCATTTCTTACAACTCTCATGAGGGTTTTTATACCTCAACAGTGTATTTTTCCGTGGCAAACCTGTTTTGCTTTCACTTTGTTGAAGGAGTCATGATTTTATACAGTGGCTCAACCCACAAGAAGACTTTATTGAAAGGTTTTGGTTGGAGACCTTCAAGAGTCAAGAGCAGGGTCTCTGAGCTGCTTGATTTATGAATGACATTTACATGACCAGAAAGAAAACAGAAAGGACTAGTAAAGGGAGCAGTCTGGCACTGTTATGAAGGATGTTGTTCAGTTTTCTGAAGTAAACACAAACTTGTACACATGTACAAACTGATAAGCCTGATTAGACATTTTTTTTTATTCTTAAAGGCATACTCAGTATTCTCAGTATTTTTTTTTATCGTGCTGACAGCTGTCTTAGACACATACTGACACCTAGTGGTGTGGATGAAGCATCACACAAACACAAACTTCAGCCACTCACTTTTTGCAGACGGACATGATTAATTTATTCTGTGAGCAAATGTGACCAATAAAGGGATTTAACAGTGGTAAAAACGAACAGTATTTGACTGGTCATGTGATCTCAAAATGGCTGCCAACATGAGGCGACCCCCTGTCTGTAAAAGGACAACTCAGACTGTTTATTTTTTTAAAGGGAACACACAGTTTCGCCCAATCTCATGTTAATCTTGAGTACAGTAGTATTGAATCCATTTTATCTCCAAAGAGTCTTTAGTTTTGTCTTACATTATCATAGTCACGAGCACTTGCACGCTGATTGCCAACAAAACACCGAAATTGTATGCAGTTTTACTTACCGCCTGCAGTTCCAAATCATGACCGGGATCTTTTATCGCTGGAACCGCTCCATCTTTCAGTATCAAACGATGTGCAAATCCAACATTGAAGTGGGCCTTGTTTATTGAACACCGAAATGACGGGAACAAAGAAACACTTGCGAAACTCCGTTGCTGCATCCACTGTTCACGTAAGTTAAGGTTAAGGTTATCTTTCCCTTACAACCAAAAACATGCTTCTTTGGAGCAGGGGTTGCACCAACTAGTCGGTTAGTTGACTTCAATGCTCTCCCATGACGCTTTTAGCTTGAGGTCAACTAGTCGCTGGTCCTATAGAGGGCGCAACATGATAAAAAAATCTTTGAAGTCCACTTTTATGCTCCGTTTCCAGAGTTAAAATGACAAATAAATGCATACTTCTAAAGCGCTCCACAAGACATGTGATATACCATCTGTATGCTCGAAATTGAATGGGAGAATGCACATTTTAAACAGCTTATTGTACATGTAAGTTCAATCAGCATTCTAACGCACACGCATAGGCTATAAACAGTAGCTTGTACATCATGCACAGATCGCGCGCACATAGTAGCGCGGCACAGAAATGTATTGTCAATACTGTTCTATGATTTCTCAATAATATAGCTTAGAAACTGAAAAGTGTGGTAGCATTTTTTTTAGTAGCTAAAACCCACACCACTATTCTGCCAGGTATAATGAATTCACACACGCAATCACTCTCTTACTAATGCATTCATATAAATGTAATCGTTACAGTGCTACTTTATATGTATCTGATTTAGAACGAGCAGAAGTCTGTGAGAAATGTAACAACCCAAAGACAAAGGAACTGATAAAAATGAGCTGTTATAGGAGCAATAGCCATGTGGGCAGCGCTGTGTCATATTCCATAGCTGTGCACAAAATTGTTCAAATCTTAGATCAGGTTCAGGCTTATTTGTTCATTAATGACATCATCAGCGACAATAAATAGAATAAGTAAAATAAATAAATCTCGACTTTAAAAAAATCTGAAGTCGTTCAACCCCTACTTTGGAGACATTCTTCTCGAGCAAGTCAAGCATGCTCGAAAAACACTTTCCGAAACTTTTCGGAGTATATTTGGCACAGACTCCGTCATGCATCCAAATCATTTTTTGAAACTCTGGCCATGTTTATCATTAGAATCCAACTCTTTAACAGTGTAAACAACTCAGAATGCATGAAATAGCATTAGACCCCCCTTTAAGTGTAAACTTTTTAATGACAAAAAATATTGAGTACACATTTAACAAGCAGAAACAAACATGTCAATAAAATCATAAACCTGTTTTATCTGTGTCATCAGCTTGTGAGATCACACGGCTGAGTTGACTATGAAGAATGGCGAGGGATTTTCAAGGAATGCATCTAACACATTAGTAGTACATTATTCTCTCAAGCAATGGAGACGAAGGGCCGACTGCACCTCCATAGTGATATCCCGAGTGGGTTCAGGTGAAGGTTATTCCTTTCTGCTGTTTAATGGAGGAAGATTGGGAGAGCTCCCTGCTGAACCACACAATAAACCCACTGAGCAGCCATATGCCAGATCAGCAGTGCACAATATGGTCCGGGAGGACCTCAAGGTCTTCTGGATCTTCTCCTGCATTGACTTATACAGAACTGTGGGGCTAAAGTATGAGTGGGCTGTATGAGACATGCCTGTGACAGCAGCCAGCGGAATCTGCCTCGAAATTGGATCAGGAAGACTGTCACCGTGGTTACACACAGCGACACTGGCGCTCCTCATTAGAGGGTGTTTCATAGACAAGGTGTCTCCTGCAGGAAACACGTCCTCCTCTAAATCAACTGTTTCAATGTGCACTCACAGCACAGAGGAAATAGAAAAGGATTCCGATTAGAAGACAACAGATTTGCCTTTGCACAATGATTGTCAAAAACAAAGGGCTCTTTTCATGAATATGGTACATTGAAAATAATTCACTCAGAAATTGCTAATAAGTTTCACAAATAATTACAAAGAAACTGGCAAGCAACGCTAAATTGAAAAGTGAAATTTGAAGTAGAAAGACTAAAATAGCATGTCCCTGTAAAACATAATGCAATTGTGCATAATGCATAATGCAAAATGCTGTAAAACAACTTTTTAAAAAATAATTTTAGGGTGTAAAAATGTATTACTATAAGCGCAAATCCATTGCTTTTCTTTCTTTATTTACCCAGCATGAAAGAGCTTAAACGCATTAATAAAACAATGTCTATCTGTTAAATATCTATATGATTATCTGATGAATGATATTCATTGTAGTAAAAATGTAGGTCCCACTTTATATTAAGTGGCCTTAACTACTATGTACTTGCATCAAAAAAAAAAAAAAAAAAGCAGAATGTACTTATTGTGTTCATATTGTATTGCAAAACACTTTTGCTGATATTGAGGTGGGATACGGGCAAGTTTAGGGACAGTTTTATAGGTGGGTTAAGGTGTAAGTAATGGGTCAACAGTGTAATTATAAATGTAATTAAAAAAAATCTTGAATCTCTTGAATTACAGAAATTAATTACGGATGTAATTACATGTGGGTCTTATTTAAAATATACATACAATGTAAAAACATGTATATACACAATAAGTGCATTGTACCAAATGATTAAATTTAAATGTAAGTACATGGTAGTTAAGGCCACCTAATATAAAGTGTGACCAAAATATTAATTATGAAATCATTTTAATTAATTTAATTTAATTCACATTCTACAACCCTGTTACGACATAATTTCCCCAAAATGTTAATTTCCATAAAATTGAGAAACCCTGTTCCTCAAGTTACTGTAGTAAAAAGATCAAATAAATATCATTATCATACTTTATACATTTTATTGTGATATTTTCTATATATTTTTTCATGATCATATAATGTATGTCTAGTTATAAAAATATCAGTATTATAATAGTAATGCAATATTAGTGTGTATCTGTTTACTGCCTGGAAATAAAACCACACAAAGGGTTTAATGTGTTTTTAAACATGTCCCATAGTTTGACAACAGGGCTCATAAATTGCAAAACTCATATAAAATTGATAGAAAATAACAGTTCATATAATATTTAGGTGGACGAAAAGCATTTTATAAAGGTTAGGTTCTCATTGACCATTTGCAAATATTTTAAGTCATTTAAAATATAAAGTTTCTTTTCTATTATTCATACTTTTTATTTTCTTCAATGGGCAAACAATACATTAAATTTCCAGATAATTTAATGTTTTGTAACACCCCCTCCCTCTAACCCACCCAAACAACGTGTCAGGTACAATTACATGTAGATTGCCATCATAAATCCAATAATCTAAAATATAAAGTTTCTAAGAGTTTCAGGCCCTATTTCATACCCTAATTCACTGAATGTGCCAAGGATTACATCGTTCTGAAATGTGGCGAAAGCAATAGACTTGTAAAAAGCCTTTCCTTTCCTTTGTAACATCCCCACAATGTGAATATAAACTGAATAACAGACTGTGCACCAAACAAGATTGCGAGGTTTAATCCCTCTGTTTAACCAGAAGCAGCCTCTATTGCTGGCTCTCTCCACAATGTGCACCACATCTTCTGCTTTCAATTCGCATGATCAAAGGCATTGAAACTTTGGACAGGAAAGAAATAGAATGGAATGGAATGGAGGGGGAATCTTCCAAAAAATGACTTAAAGAATTGAAATCCCCTGGTGTTTTAGGAACAGTTTGTTTTCGACTGCTCGTCCTGTCGGTAAATCTAGCGAGCCTCTCTACAATGCTCAGCGCCACAACATAAATGACTGTCTCATTTTTTGTCCAATAAAAGAAATCAAAAGTCTTCACTGATGTATTAAATCACAGCACAGCTTGCTGACAGGCCCTTCAAAAGCACACAAAGTATAAAGAAACTGATTCCTTATTTTGATAATCATTTTTGGTTCACAGCTTTCAGGTTCTTGGTTTCATCAAATTGTCTTTCAAAGAGCTTATTCTTAAATTGGGCTTGACAACAACATGTTCCCCGTAAACTCCCTGCAAACATTGAACTTAAAAAATCACCCACTCAAAATGGGTTTTCTTCCTTATTAATTTAATTACCTCCAAGAGAAGCTCTTTTTATGGTGACCTATTTCACTGCACCCTGATGGCGTGGACAATCAAGGGCCAAACTTTGCAAGCCTAATACATGGGCAGTAAAGCAAAACTCTCCACCTTTTATTTCTCCAGATGGACAAAAAGCATGCAAAATTGCTTAAGGATGTGTGTCATAGGCATCAAAGCTCCTACAAAGGCTCTGGACAAACATTTAGAATATTACAAACATGTCGCCACATGCAAATATAGTATAAACTCTGCTTTTCCTTTCAAGAAGAGAGTGTAATGAATTGAGGTAATGCACTGATTTTTCCATATTTAAAATTTTGAGCTCAAGCTAAAAAAAAAAAAAAAAAGGAGCTCTTTCACAACCAAAGCACGTTCCCTTATGAGCAGATTCTGGTAAACAATAAGAAATTCCCATCTGCTCAGTCATGTTTGCTGTGCCTTCTCACCTCGCACTCCTCCTTGCATTTTTGCAAGCTGCCTGTTCTGTTAACTTCACTTCAGACTGCTGAGCTCAGCATTTCCCCACGGATTCAGCATCGGCAGCTACCTGGAACTGCTGTCACCCTGCATCTCCTCATCCTACCTGTACCTGCACCTCCAGCTGAGCCTCGCTCCCCCGCTAACAAACATCAGTGTCCTTGATGTCCCGCCGACACTGTGGCAGAGACAAACGCCTCTCCCTGGCTCTAGATGCTGCAGTTTAGCTTCAGTCCTCTAAATCTCTCACCTCAGAGCGTGGCTTCATCAACAACTCAATTTGAGGGGGTTCACTTAAATAACTCTTTGACGTAGCGCAGGTCCTTGTGAGCCTCAGATGGATGATGGGGAGAATTTGAAGTGACAAAAGTAAGGAAGCAACCCAGGGGGTGACAAGTAATCAATCGGGTTTGTTCGGTTTAAAGAGCGATGGGGGGTTCTCTGCGAAATGAACTTTTCTGCTTTTAGCAAAAAGGGAAAGAAAGCAGGTGACATTGTGAGCGGAGCACAACTTCGTGGAAGTGTAGAGGATGCATTTGGGAGCTGTCTGCAGACATTTACGTCAAATCAACCTCAGTGAGGTGACTGCAGTCAGGACCCATCTGCGTGTGTGTGGTAGCACTTCTCTCGGAGCACTGATATTTGCACTACCACTGAAAATAACAATGTAATCTGCGACTGGGATACAAGACAGTGAATTTCTCTGTGAGGAGTTTAGCAACCCATGTAATCAAAATAAGAATTGTGTGGCTTTTAATCCATCTCTGTGAGCTATAAAGCGATAGTTCACCCAGAAATGAAAAACTGCTGTTAACTTACCCTCAGGCCATCCAAGATGTATGACTTTTTTTTTTAATTAGAACAGTTAAGAATATTTTTAACTGAATTCATCGTCCATGGTGGTTCATAAAATGCATGTCCACTGCTACAGTCACTTTGAAAGTCAAAGAAGCATATACAGGCACCACAAAATTCATGCTCGTGGCTTCTGACGATATATTTAGGTCTTATGAAGCTAAATGATTGGTCTGTGCAACAAACTGAGCATTATTTACAACATTATAATCCATAGCCTCAGGCAAACCGTCCTGAATGCTTTCACAAGACTACCTGTTGCGTAATGACGTATACACAGAGTAATCGTTTGGCTTCATAAGAGCTCAATATATCATCAGGAGTCACAGGTTTTAATTTTGTGGTGTCTGTAAATGCTTTTTTGACTCTCAACGTGACGGTAGCCATAAGGACTTGCATTTTATGAAACACCAAGGACTATGGTTTCAGCTGAAATCTTTACTGTTCTACTGAAGAAAAAAGTCACCTACATCTTGGATGGCCTGAGGGTAAATTAAGAGCAAATTTAAATTTTTGGGTCACTATTCCATCCTACAGCGATACCTCATTCAACTGCTCCAGACACAACAACACATTCGCCATGGTCAATATTTTAAATGCTGTCGTCACTCACTATAAAAACCAATGAGATTTCCGACATGCCACAACATTGTGCAGTTGTAAAAAAGAAACCACAACCAATTAAATTCAATTCCCACAGAAATGGAATAATGTTGCCAAGTTGAGAATATTTATAATCGGTTCTCTTCTTTCATTAGAAGCTAAGAGCAATTTTCTAACGTTCTCTTATAATCAGTAATATTCATAGAAGCTTTAACAAGTATTTTTAGCACATGCAGAATTATCTAACATTAATGATAAACTAAATCTTATGAAAATCATCTGCTGATGTCTACTGTAGATATAGATACATGTAGATATTCATACATGTGAATAACTATGGTTGCAGACACATTCAATGTGCTCACGGACCGGCTTTGACCAGTGCTCTGCTGCAGACGTGATGTCAAAACCTGGAAGACTAATTTGCCATGGTTTCCATCAAGATTTTCCTGTGGGTTTTTATAATGGGGGTTTTCAATTAATGAGTAACAGAAGGTCTGAGGTAAAATTAACTTAAAGATACTTAGGGAATTATACACACCCATACCAAAAATGCTAATTTTGCAGCAGTTATGTTTATTTGAAAAAAAGAAAATAATATTTGGGGTATGAGTGTGTGCAGTTTACATTATAGAAAAAAAAAATGTCAAAGTATTATCAAGTTATGTTAACCACAGACCTTATTTTACTCATGAATGGAAAAACCCATTATAAAATCCCATAGGGAAATCTTGAGGAAACCAGTGGTGAATTAGTCTTCCGGGTTTTGACGTCACGACTGCAGCACTCTATATATGCTCTACAAACTGCACTAGTCAAGCCATGTTAGGCTGTCTTAACTTCTTATCCTTTTGCATTCCTCTCAAAGGAACACACTGTAAGAATTGTGGATATACCACCAAAAATCACTGCATAAATGGTTCCACATGTATTTGATAACCTGCATGTCTTTGAACGTCAAATAACATCTGAAATCTGTTGTTAAAATATGAAATCCCGAAATACAAAGATGCACATGTATTACCGGCGACTCATTCAGAACCTCAGGATACTTGATTTATTCATTTACGAAACCCACTGAACAATTTATGAGCCCAAGAGGACGAAAAGCAGAGGACCATGAGCTTCCATTTTCCATGGAACAAAATCTATTTTCGGCTATAAACGTGCTTCAAACTACATTTATAATATTATACAAGTGTTCAACCATTGTAATTACTTAACCAACTGCAGGCATCAAATGTCTTTTTGAGAAAACAAAATTGTAAACCTAACAATAAAAATGTCATAAAAAATATCTGACAAAGTCTTAATTAAAAAATAAATATATTTCTAAATCCAGAGAAAAGGAGTTTTTTCAATCTTCAGGCCATTTGCTTCACATTAGGACGGACATCATGCTTGTTGAGCAGCCCATAAACTTGACACCAGATGTTGTACCTAGTGGCCTACAACCTTTACTGTTCCTATGGTCAAAATATTAACCAATACAGTTCTGCTATCTTCATGCATAATCTGTTATGACAATTTTTCAATTAAAGCGAACATAAGTGTAGGTGTGTATTGTACTGCCTTGTTTAAACTATTTACATACTGTAACATATTTCCATACATTCCGAAGACCAAATATCTGAATTTATACAAATTACAAAGTGCAAAATCATTTTTAACCAGCATTTTGTCTTATTTTAGGGTAAAGAAACTCACAATAAAATGCACTGAGAAAAATTGAGTCTTGTTTTGTTTTCTAAGAATATATCTTGAATTCAATTTATCAATTTTTTTTTCTTAAATTGAATATTACTGCTTACTCACAAACATCTTTGCTAAATAATCTCTATGAAAGAACTATAAATAACAAACTTCCACCAGAACCAGACATGACCTTTCTGCCCTTTGGTATTTTTACCTGTCAAGCAGAAGCAAAGCGAGCTTGGCATCCATTTTTATACACTTTGAAACTCTCAGCTCCCTCCAGCGATCAAATGCTTTGCCAGTGTTTACTCTCATTTTGCTTCTTTTTTTGTTCTGTCGCTCTTTGGTCTCCTTATTTTCCTCTTTCTATTCCTTTTAGAACGTTTGGCTGTGTATACCGGTGTCGATAGATAGGAAATTGCAAACATATCTCACAGGTAAGGGTGGTCTTAGCGTGCTATTTCAATGATACCTTTCAAGTACAATTCTTTTTTGCATACTATTTATTAAAATTTGCTTACATCATGTTTAATTAAGTGAGACTTGGATTATTACCTTCTGTGTTCAAAGAAGCGTTAATTTAGTGGATTAACTGCATTTACTGTAGTTGAAATTGGCCTTTAAAGGGGTCCTATTATGCTCTTTGACAAAGTCTTGATTTTGTTTTTGGGGTGTACTAGAACAGGCTCTCATACTAGGTTGTTCGAAAAACACATTATTTTTCACATATTTTACATTATTACAATACCTCTCTCCTCAGTCTGGCATGAACGGCTCGAATAGTTCCTGTATCAAATGAAGGCCCGCCTTCTGAAATACGAAATGTGCTGTGATTGGTTAGCTGGGCCAGTGTGTGTTGTGATTGGCAGCACTCGGCGCCTGGTCGGGAAATGTCACGCCGGCTACTTACCATAGCCGCCTGCGAGCTTCAGTGTAAATATTGTGTCAAAATCAAATCAATTTGAGCGCGATTTAAACCCGGATGATTGTAACCACTCTAAGTTCGTCTGCCTTGGGAAAGCTAGCATGTCTCCGACATAGTGATAACACTCGTTGCCTTCTCTAGTGCAGCTCAACCAGGTCTCGTCCCATTCGTCGATAAAATATGCGTTGTAGTCCAAACGAGTCGTTCGTTGTAGTTTTTGAAAAGTAAATATCTAAGATAATAAAATATCTCCTTTTGAAGTGCACTTTGAGCTTTGTAACTTTGCAGATCTTTTTTATGCTCAAACAGCAACATTACAGACTAACTAAAGTTGAAAAAGTGAAAAAGCATAATAGGACCCCTTTAATGAACTTTGCTATTGGTTAAAACATCATAGGATTGCTGATCAGAGTATTGATTATTGATGGTTCTGTAGCATATCTACTAAACCTATCAGACTGATAGGCCTAATATTAGAATGAGCACATTTTTCCCCCTAATAGTATAGGGCCAAAGAAGCAGATGGAGCTCACTGTATCATTAGAGTCACAAAACCTGATGAAATTATGAATTATAGACCTCCTCGGGATAGACAAGCCCAGGCATGGACGTGTATTTGGTAAAAATGACTCTGCTGGCAGCAGACCAGATCATTTCAAATGTGGTTTTAGGATCAGCATTAAGGCCCTCGGTCTAAAGCCAAGCAAATTCTAAAGCGATCATACCTCAAAAAGTGGCCGACCCAAGAGATTGTCTGAAAAAGCTTTTTAGCAGCGATCATTGCTTAGGGTCGTTATAACCAAGATACAGACTTACAGAGAGAATTTAGAAAGATTCCCTACGGCCCAAACCTTGAAATGAAACTTCAAAACAAATGAAGCCTATCCAAGGATAAACCCAACCTGTAAACAACTTCAGCTTTAAGGCAGCAAAATTGCATTCTAACAGTCTATTGTGGATTTTATGTGCTGAGAAACACCATCATCAGCTGGACTAAACACTCTATCTATCTATCTATGTTTTTAATCACTGTCTATCTTTTTATCTGATTTTAATCTATCTATCTATCTCTTTTCTAATCTATGATTTTTAATCTATCTATCTATCTATCTATCTATCTTGTTTTAATCAGTCTATCTTTAAATCTGATTTTAATCTATCTAGTTTTAATCACTGTCTATCTTTATATCTGATATTAATCTATCTATCCATCTATCTCTTTTCTAATCTGATTTTAATCTATCTATCTATCTATCTATCTATCTAGCTATCTATCATCATCATATTTTAATCAGTCTATCTTTATATCTGATTTTAATCTATCTATCTATCTCTTTTCTAATCTATGATTTTTAATCTATCGATCTATCTATCTATCTATCTATCTATCATCTCTTTTCTAATCTATGATTTTTAATCTATCTATCTATCTATCATCATGTTTTAATCACTGTCTGTCTTTATATCTGGTTTTAATCTATCTCTTTTCTAATCTATGATTTTTAATCTATCATCTATCTAGTTTTAATCACTGTCTATATCTGATTTTAGTCTATCTATCTATCATCTAGTTTTAATCAGTCTATCTTTATATCTGATTTTAATCTATCTATCTATCTATCT
>NW_015540909.1:163795-172583 GCF_001515605.1 Sinocyclocheilus anshuiensis
GTCTATCTTTATATCTGATTTTAATCTATCTCTTTTCTAATCTATGATTTTTAATCTATCTGATTTTAATCTATCTACCTATCTATCTATCTGATTTTAATCTATCATCATGTTTTAATCACTATCTTTATATCTGATTTTAATCTATCTTTAAATCTGATTTTAATCTATCTACCTAGTTTTTAATGTCTATCTTTATATCTGATTTTAATCTATCATCCATCTATGATTTTTAATCAATCTATCCATCCATCCATCTATCTATTCAATGTGTAACATTTTCATCCAGGTAACTGTCTGGAGTTCCTTTTTTTTTTTTACTGTCCAGAGACCGGTCAAGAGAACATACTGCTTTGATATTTTCCACATTGTGCATATGGTTATGATTATATATCTCAGGTTCTCAGTGATACATAATTTGCAGCACGTGGCTGTCTTATTGACAAAGTTTAAACAAAATATGACTGACATGACTTATTCATCTGTGCTGCAGATGTTTGCCGCATTGCTACCCAAGACTAACTGTTTATGCTCCCTGTGATGATCGTTTTGCAGGAGGGTTTGTCGCCATGGTAATTGCATTAAATCACAATGGAACTGCAGGGAAATATCTGTTTACACATTCATACAGACTGTCAATTTGAGGGTTTTGTAGACAATATAATACATATTCATCTGTCTGGTAAAAACACGCTGTAATCTCAAAAAAAAAATTGAAATCACAGGGTCATTTTGTCATTCCTCTATAGTGTCATGTGGTGGTGCTTTTATACCTAGAGCTTTTTTACATTCATAAAGAATTCTTGCCAAGCTTACAGATGGAAAAAAAGAGATGAGTTCATAACTGAGAAGGACAAAACACAATCCATGATCAGTGCTGTGAAACATGCACTCCATCTGCTGGGTGAACCACATCAGGGCAGACAAAACTAGCAGTCTGGGGAAAAACAAAGTAGGTTAAGAAACTGCTGAAGCATGTCATTTTACCATCTTATCTCCTACAGAGATAACTAAAAAGACATTTGTAGGTTGATTTCCTTTAAAACTGCACAAACAATAACGACTACATACTACCAAAATATTGCTGTTTGTGCATCCAGGCAGGCATAGCAATGGAAGCTCAACCAATGACATGAGTTTCAGGGCGTAGCTATCTGTTCATTCAAACAATGGCAGATGCGCAGTTAAAATGGGCCAACATTGAAGAAATAAACTCCAAGAACTTCTGTAGCCTACATGATGTGCATTAACATCTGAAACTAAATTAAGAATGAACACCGAACACCAAGACTGAAACAGATATAGAATTTATTTAACCATGAGTAGGAAAAAAAATACATGGGGGTAAAGGAAACAAGCTGACCCTGTTATAAACACATTACTACTTAGAGAACCAAGAGAACTGGAGAAACAGTGAAATCCAAAACGCCTTGTTTACCATTAGGTTTTTATCCCCAACACTTAACATTGAATTAAAAACAGCTGCCATTATTTGATTTTTTTAATATCTATATTCTTTTCCCACATATACATATATGCAAAACATTATTTTTTTTTTTAAACATTGTGCAAGTGTTATGCTGGTATTCCATAAATGGTAAACAAGAGTTGGTCCAGTGCATTATATAGTGACATTACCTAAATACTTATTGACTCTCAGCTGATTCAACCACAATCCTGACCATTGAACTACTACCCCTACTGACAGAGAAAAGTTGATTATGAAACAAGAAAAGGAAATGAAAAGAATTTCTATGGTAAAGCCAGAAACATCTGCTCAAGTGGATCTGAAAAGGAGGAGGGAAATGGCTGCGAGTCATTATTGCCAAGTTGAGCATGTTGACATGATTAGCATTATGCTGTTTTTGCTTGTCGTGCACAAGACACCACCTGAAACCATTGTCTTTGACCCAAAGGAAACATAAATGCCTCTAAACAACGATATGGCGATGGCAACAATATCTAAACATGCACAATTTATTAGAAGTGACTTTTTCAGAGGTCAGTGACACTGAAGAGTGCACAGAACACAAGGAAGGAGAACAAGAACACTTGCTAATATAAAAGAGGTCTCTTCATCTCATCTACCCTTAACCTTACTTCTTCTGGAGATCAATAGCAAGAAAACACCTACGAAAGTAGGAAAAACAGGAGAGAGAGACAAAAGAAGTGTCTGCTATGCTTACCACAACCCAAACGTATTCGTACGCTTTAAACTAACTGGTTCTCAAACAAGGTGAAAAGCCACATAAAGCTCAGGGTCAAAGTTGAAATAGTTTGGTGACAAAATGACAGCTCTTTATTTCTCTGTGAGACTCTACGATTTCATTGACGCATTTCTTTTTTTTTTCTCAAAAGTATCTCGAAGTGAACGTTAGCAACAATATAAATCTATAATTCAGTGTGCCAACATTTTTACAAAAAATTTGGTTTTGAGTATTACAAAACAAAAGCAAAATGAAAATGACAAAAACTATTAGATATAATACACACATCAACACAATTCAAGTCAAAGAAAGGAAACGTGATACATTATTTATTCACACTTTACAAAAATCTTTTTACTACAACACCATCAGCAATCCAATATAACCAGACAAGTTGCTTTCAATTAAAAACAACCAGAAGAAAAACAAAACTGACTGAGATAATGTGAGGAATAAAAAGGGACACCAAAAGGGGAACTATAAGATGGTCCTCCCCAGTTCATCTATTTACTCTTGCTTAATAAAAGTCATTAAAATTGACCTCTGCCTCATGGCAAATGTTTTCATTTTTTAAAAAAGCAATGAGTAGCTGCACCAGCGATCTACAATAAGTGCTTGTCAATCCATTCCATTTTTAAAACATGACAAACTCGAGAGGGATGGGGAAAACGGAAAACAAATTGACTTCGCGAGCACGTGGCAATAAACAACGATGCCACCATAGACGAAGTTAAAAATCAGACCGCGCTACAGTAATGGTACTCTGGCCTTGCGTTTAGAGCAGAAAACAGACAAAAAAAATAAAAATCACCATGTATGTTTTCATCAGGTCAGAGAACAGGCTTTACAGTCGTTAATCGAGCTCTATAACTTGGCCTTGTGGCAGAATGCATTAGATGGCACGACACGAGGAGATAACCGTGATCTAGCAGGAAGTGAAATATAGAACGAGATCCGAACAAAGAAATACACAAGCAAAATATACGGTTAAAGAGAATTGCCTGAGTCGAGAGGGAGGAAGTGGCAGTAAATAGATAATTCAAATGGGGAGAAATAAAAAAAATAAAAATAAGAGGAACTACAGGAGAACAATAGGATTTCACGAGCGCGGATCGGCACAGCAGAAACACTCACTTTACTCGACTTTGTAGACACCCAAAAAGATCAGAAGAATAAGATATTTGACAGCGAATACAAAAAACCTAAACAGAAATGAGGATATTGTATAAGGATGGTGAAGATGTAGAGATTGAGGCTGTTCATGTGTTCACTGATAGCACTGTCAGTGCGCTTAGAGAAACGAATCAGTGAGGCACAGTGAAGGGGAACGGGATCACATCACCAGATATCTGCCTCAGTGAAATTATACGTCCAAAATAATAATCACGAGAGAGAGAGAGAAAGAGAGAGATGCACTGGGTAAAAACGGGAACTGTAGATCCGGACTTTTGTTGCTTGTATACAATCATGTAGAGACCAAAAAAAAAAAAAACCTATAGTCTTGGCTGGGCGAGGCGTCTACTGGTCACATTGAGAGTTTAATTTATCCGTCTATGAGTGGGATGTGCTTGTCTTTGCCTGTTCTAGCATATTTTCTGCATGATTTCCTGCCAAACTTCCTCAGGTGCAAAGGCTACTGGCACACGCTAACACAAAGCTGGCCATTCCAGATGATTTCTCTTCACGGAAACCCTTTCTCAGCCGTACGCACCAGATCAGCGGGCACCTCAGCTCAAGGAGGGCTCTATGGCACATGAAGCTAGACAACTCCATAAATCGGCCATTTTGGCTCTTGAAACGTTGCTTTCTTAAAAGCATGAATACAAAAAGGTGTGATTGCACTGGCATCCAATGGACTTAATTACAAGACGGACAAGGCCCGCTAGTTGGTGACGGCGGGCCGTGCAAACCCATCACTGGTGAACAGCTAGAGCATCCGTGGAGAGGCCTCAGCACCACTGAGCGCAAATGTAAGAGTTCGGCCAGCTCTCTTTACACGTTAAAAGCCCTTTTTTAAAGGGTTGCTCCTGGAGATCGGACTATCTGACCTAAGCTGGTGAAATTCTTTTTTTTTTTCGTCATCAAATTTAGCTGCTTGCTCTACACTGGCCTCATAGTAGCATGATCCAAATTATGCATTTCATGATAACTTGCTTTATCTGGACTCCCTGCATGAGTTTCAAAGATATTGCCATTTAGTTATTTATATAAAAAAGCTTTTTTTTCTGTCTTTAGGTAAAACTTACATGATCACTCAGGGCCCTTAGGGTTTTGAAAAAAAGTACAGAATGTTAATTGTGCCCAGAAACGGAGGGTAGAAAAGGAAAAATGAAACAAAAACAAAAGAAAGAAAAAGTGGGTGGGAGGTGGTAGAGATAAGACTGACATTAGCGTCTGCTTCAGTTAAAATCCGTGGGAATAAAAGTTTGCCATACCCCATCTCAGATTTATACACAACAGCCCTTGCCTCATTCTCTCTCCACTGTGAGAACAAAAGGCAGGGGCCGGAGCTCCCCCTGCTGGCTCTGAGAACTACCTGCGACCAGGCAGATGAATGCCGTTGACAGCAGGCAGGTAGGGCAGGAGCAGCTCCAGTTGTGCAAACAGGGAGAAGTGATCAGAGGGGATGTGGGGATGGGGGCAGCCAGTGACATTGTTCTCGTGGAGCCAGTGGAGGTCCAAGGGACCCAGCACGCCCAGCACGTTAAGCAAAGGTTGAGAGTAGAAGATGTAGTCAATGATGCCCTGGGAAAAAAAAAAAAAAAAAAAGGATTAAAAAAAAAGAAAAACATTACAATTGTGCCATTGATGGTTTAACACCAAGGTAAAACATGCTATAAACACACTTAAATACTTATAACTATTAACTTAATACATTTCAAAAGTGTTTCAATACAATTAAATTTTTATCCTCAAAATAAGTCACAATTGTACAAACAAGTTTATGTTTATGGTGAATGGCATAGTTTTAACATTAAACTTCTTGAAACAACTAACTTGTTTTGTCTAAATGATGGTCCCTTGGATTTTAAAGTGCATATGCCTAGAGATTAGGGGTGTACTGACAATAACAGGATATTAAAAAAACAAACAAAAAATAATAATTGTATTGCACCTTAAAGGGATAGTTTACCCAAAAATGACAATTTTGAAGAATGCAGATAATCAAACTGTTGCTGTACCCCACTGACTTCCATTATATATAAATACATATATACATACACACACACACACACACACTATGGAAACCAATGGGGACGAGCAACTAGGGGGTGTGCAATATATATAGTCTACGATATCATAATCGTTTAAACGATATGCAGTTTGATATCAAGTATATCGCAAAAAATAAAAATAAAAACACCCCCAGAGAGTGCACGCATACACTATGAGATATAGGTTAGACCAGTGTTTTTTTTTTTAGTCGCGGCACCCTTTGGAAATTAAAAAAAAAAAAAAATTGTGGCACCCTACAAAACTGTCACAATACTTGAATTTCTAACTTCGATATGATACTTTGAAAAGTATAGATATTTGGTACAGATATCAGATGTCATTCAGATATTTTTAATATTACACTATTGTTTATCCATCAATGGTGGCAATCAGTAGGTTTTTATTCATATGTAAACATTGTTTAATTACCATTAAAACTAGCCATCTCACAAATTTTTGCTCACTCAGTGTATTTATTTTACAGTGGGGCAATTTTGTTGCAGCAGCACAAGATAGCTTGATTTCAAACTTTGAATTGAATAAAAAAAAAATGACAAGCAAGCAGTCAGTAATAAAATAAGAACAAAAACAAATTACTAATGATAGCACAAATAAATAATGATACAAATCAAATAAATTGCTTTTTAGTTTTTCAGGTAGGTCTAACAGTAGGGCTATTAAGAATTTTTTTTTTTTTTTTTTTTTCAAAAGTATGGGCTCGGTAAGATTTGGTTATGTTTTTGAAAGGAAATGCTCACCAAGGCTGCATTTATTCGATCAAAAACATTAAAAATTGTGAAATATTATTACAATTTAAAATAGCTGTTTTCTATGTGAATATATAGTAAACTGTAATGTATTTCTGTGATGCGCAGCTGTATTTTCAGCATCATTACTCCAGTCGTTAGCAGATCAATGAATAAGAGGGCAGCGTTACCAGAGTTGCCCATACACTACCACACCATGTTACAGCACAGTAGGGCTATTGCAGACAGAAATACTGTACTACATAGCTGTTTCCTGTCGGCTCGATTTTTGAGTGGACTTTGCGGTTCCGATGAGCATGAATGGTATATGAGTGGAGCGCACACACATAGAGCGGGATAACATGCAGAGCATCACACCACGTGAAAGTGAAACCTGAGCGATGAACTAATTTTCGGTAGGGTTGGGTATTGTTTGGTTTTTTTTCGATACCGGTGCCAAATCGATACTTTTAAAACGGTTCCGGTGCCTAAACGGTGCCTGAACCGATACTTATAAAAAAAATTAATGAATAAATTCCCCAAATAAATGGATTGGCCATTAGAACAGAAATAGAATAGAGTGTACAAATGTTAGAGGGTCAAGTTTTTTTAATTAAAAAAAAACAAGCAGATAAAATTAGAAGTAGCATTAGAATAGAGAGTGCTAGAGTTAGAGGGTCAAATGAAGATGAAAGATGTGTTTTCAGACGTTTCTTGAAAATATTAAGGACTCAGCTGCTTGGATTGAGTTGGGCAGGTCATTCCACCAGGAGGGAACATTTAATTTAAAAGTCCGTAAAAGTGATTTTGTGCTTCGCAAACGCTCATTCAAAAATATTTAAATACACCGCATCCTGAGAACGGCTCCCTGATGCGGCAAAATATACAATATTAGAATGTTTAAAGGAGTGGACATGAAAATCGCGGGAGCGAAACACAGGTTGCGAGAGCAGGCGGCAATGGTCAGAGATTCAGCGAGAGTGGGATTAAGAAAACAGCCGAATCCCGGACATTTTGGGCAATTAAGAAATCCCGGCCGGATGCATTTTTGTAGGTCCAAAAAGAGGGCATGTCCGGGAAAAAGAGGACGTATGGTCACCCTAATTTATTGCTAATCGATGTATTCTTTTTAAAGTAGCATATAGAACATTTTCTGCCTCATTCTGTGGCAAGAAGCCTCATCAGATCACAAAAGGAAGCATTTGACTGGTGTGGAGTAAAAAGGTTATAATGTTCTATTTTGTTGGACAACAGGTTTAGAAATGTGAATACAAGGGAAGTTTAGCTTAGGGAAGTTTAGCTTTAGGCATTTTAATTTAAGCATGTTTAGCTTAGTTAACGGAAGGCTACCTGCTGCCATCAGAGCAAGTGTAATTAGCCTACTGCATTCACGCGCTCCTCGGATGCTCTCATTTCCCCGAGTTGTGCTTTTAAGTTGGAATGTGAAAACACCATTGACACTCTCGTTACTACAAAGATGTGTGTTGGATTTGTATTATTAGAGCTTTCTGACTTCAGTTCACATGCATTTTCTCAGTCGGGAAATTATTTTTCACGTGCGGTGCCGGTGATGATGCCACGTTGATGATGACGACGTTTCGGAGAACCAGAGGACAAATATTTCAATCGATCGCTCAGGCATGGCCCCCGAAATGAGGCACCGAAATCTGCGGTCGGATTCGGTTCTAGTACATACCGGTTACATACCGGTGCAACCCCCTACATTGCGAGTAAATCACTCGCATATGTGACTAAATCTTACTCTGGGCGACAAAATGATGTCTAATATTAGCCACGTAGCACGCAGCGCACCTGTATTTGACGTTCCATAAACTAGTGTGAAGGCGCACGACTCGCCGTCGCTTTACTGATAGCGCTGTTTCTCACACATGCAACAGTCCTAAGTGCAGTTAAAATGACAAATATATGCATTCATTCATGGTTACCGAGTTTTAGTTCTAATCACTAGTTATATCATTAAATAGTGCTTAATTATCATAATATCATAATATAATGCTTGATTGGCTGAAGGTGTGTGTGTGTGTGTGTGTGTGTGTCTGTGTGTGTAAAAATAAAGTAAACAGTTTTCTTTTTTACTTTTAAAATTTTTTAAATGCAGAAAGTTTTCTGTGAGGGGTAGGGGTGGGTTTAGGTTAAAGTGCCATATTGGTACCGGGTTTCGGTACCCAACCCTAGTTGGGTATTGTTTTTTAGTTTTTTTTCTCGATACCGGTGCCAAATCGATACTTTTAAAACATATGAATATTGACACACATATATACACACACATATACATACATACATACATACACACACATATATAATTAATTGTTACTATTACAATTATATTATTGTTGCTTTTGTTAAAATAAATCACAAGATGGTCACAAGATGAATATTCAGATTTTTTCCCCCAGTAGTCCGTTTTATTCAAACAATTATGAACATTTTTGCATTTAGATACAGAAGAACTTTGCCTGTTGAATATTAAAAACAAATGAACAAACAAAAAATCTGGATCTCCATGTCTGCCATGCAAATCAAATGTTCCTGCTCATTCTTAGACTGGATCTCTTCTCTCAAATTTCCCTAATTGCAGATTCAAATTGGTCAGTATTC